>NW_028113846.1:0-63692 GCF_964289735.1 Phaethon aethereus | reverse complement strand
TGCAAGGCTAGGAAAGAGCAGAGCCCCAGTCTTGCTCTTTATCTGCAATGACTACCAGGGCAAGTGTGGACCAGCAAGACAATTCCTGCCTAGCACCTTCCTTGGAGGAGAGAGAGTGCAACGTTTCATTTTAGCGTTTTGGCGCTCACGCGCGAGACAAACTGCTTTGGCTGTTTGCAAGGCTAGGAAAGAGCAGAGCCCCAGTCTTGCTGTTTATCTGCAATGACTGCCAGGGCAAGTGTGGACCAGCAAGACAATTCCTGCCTAGCACCTTCCTTGGAGGAGAGAGAGTGCAACGTTTCATTTTAGCGTTTTGGCGCTCACGAGCGAGACAAACTGCTTTGGGTGATTGCAAGGCTAGGAAAGAGCAGAGCCCCAGTCTTGCTCTTTACCTGCAATGACTGCCAGGGCAAGTGAGGACCAGCAAGACAATTCCTGCCTAGCACCTTCCTTGGAGGAGAGAGAGTGCAACGTTTCATTTTGCTATTTGGAGTGCGTGAGTGAGAAAAAGCAGACTGCCTGTTTGCAAGGCTAGGAAAGAGCAGAGCCCCAGTCTTGCTCTTTATCTGCAATGACTGCCAGGGCAAGTGAGGAGCAGCAAGACAATTCCTGCCTAGCACCTTCCTTGGAGGAGAGAGAGTGGAACATTTCATTTTAGCATTTTGGCGCTCACGAGGGAGACAAACTGCTTTGGCTGTTTGCAAGGCTAGGAAAGAGCAGAGCCCCAGTCTTGCTGTTCATCTGCAATGACTGCCAGGGCAAATGAGGACCAGCAAGGCAATTCCTGCCTAGCACCTTCCTTGGAGGAGAGAGAGTGCAACGTTTCATTTTTCATTTTGGCGCTCACGAGCGAGACAAACTGCTTTAGCTTTTTGCAAGGCTAGGAAAGAGCAGAGCCCCAGTCTTGCTGTTCATCTGCAATGACTGCAAGGGCAAGTGAGGACCAGCAAGACAATTCCTGCCTAGCACCTTCCTTGGAGGAGAGAGAGTGCAACGTTTCATTTTAGCATTTTGGCGCTCACGAGCGAGACAAACTGCTTTGGCTGTTTGCAAGGCTAGGAAAGAGCAGAGCCCCAGTCTTGCTCTTTATCTGCAATGACTGCCATGGCAAGTGAGGACCAGCAAGACAATTCCTGCCTAGCACCTTCCTTGGAGGAGAGAGAGTGCAACGTTTCATTTTAGCGTTTTGGCGCTCACGCGAGAGACAAACTTCTTTGGCTGCTTGCAAGCCTAGGAAAGAGCAGAGCCCGAGTCTTGCTGTTTATCTGCAATGACTGCCAGGGCAAGTGAAGACCAGCAAGACAATTCCTGCCTAGCACCTTCCTTGGAGGAGAGAGAGTGCAACGTTTCATTTTGCTATTTGGAGTCCGTGAGTGAGAAAAAGCAGAGTGCCTGTTTGCAAGTCTAGGAAAGAGCAGAGCCCCAGTCTTGCTCTTTATCTGCAATGACTGCCAGGGCAAGTGTGGACCAGCAAGACAATTCCTGCCTAGCACCTTCCTTGGAGGAGAGAGAGTGCAACGTTTCATTTTAGCATTTTGGAGAGCGAGAGTGAGAAAAAGCAGAGTACCTGTTTGCAAGGCTAGGAAAGAGCAGAGCCCCAGTCTTGCTGTTTATCTGCAATGACTGCCAGGGCAAGTGAGGACCAGCAAGACAATTCCTGCCTAGCACCTTCCTTGGAGGAGAGAGAGTGCAACATTTCATTTTAGCGTTTTGGCGCTCACGAGCGAGACAAAATGCTTTGGGTGTTTGCAAGGCTAGGAAAGAGCAGAGCCCGAGTCTTGCTGTTTATCTGCAATGACTGCCAGGGCAAGTGAGGACCAGCAAGACAATTCCTGCCTAGCACCTTCCTTGGAGGAGAGAGAGTGCAACGTTTCATTTTAGGATTTTGGCGCTCACGAGCGAGACAAACTGCTTTGGCTGTTTGCAAGGCTAGGAAAGAGCAGAGCCCCAGTCTTGCTCTTTATCTGCAATGACTACCAGGGCAAGTGTGGACCAGCAAGACAATTCCTGCCTAGCACCTTCCTTGGAGGAGAGAGTGTGCAACGTTTCATTTTAGTGTTTTGGCGCTCACGCGCGAGACAAACTGCTTTGGCTGCTTGCAAGGCTAGGAAAGAGCAGAGCCCGAGTCTTGCTGTTTATCTGCAATGACTGCCAGGGCAAGTGAGGACCAGCAAGACAATTCCTGCCTAGCACCTTCCTTGGAGGAGAGAGAGTGCAACGTTTCATTTTGCTATTTGGAGTCCGTGAGTGAGAAAAAGCAGAGTGCCTGTTTGCAAGGCTAGGAAAGAGCAGAGCCCCAGTCTTGCTCTTTATCTGCAATGACTGCCAGGGCAAGTGTGGACCAGCAAGACAATTCCTGCCTAGCACCTTCCTTGGAGGAGAGAGAGTGCAACGTTTCATTTTAGCGTTTTGGCGCTCACGAGCGAGACAAACTGCTTTGGGTGTTTGCAAGGCTAGGAAAGAGCAGAGCCCCAGTCTTGCTGTTTATCTGCAATGACTGCCAGGGCAAGTGAGGACCAGCAAGACAATTCCTGCCTAGCACCTTCCTTGGAGGAGAGAGAGTGCAACGTTTCATTTTGCTATTTGGAGTGCGTGAGTGAGAAAAAGCAGAGTGCCTGTTTGCAAGGCTAGGAAAGAGCAGAGCCCCAGTCTTGCTCTTTATCTGCAATGACTGCCAGGGCAAGTGTGGACCAGCAAGACAATTCCTGCCTAGCACCTTCCTTGGAGGAGAGAGAGTGCAACGTTTCATTTTAGCATTTTGGAGAGCGAGAGTGAGAAAAAGCAGAGTGCCTGTTTGCAAGGCTAGGAAAGAGCAGAGCCCCAGTCTTGCTGTTTATCTGCAATGACTGCCAGGGCAAGTGAGGACCAGCAAGACAATTCCTGCCTAGCACCTTCCTTGGAGGAGAGAGAGTGCAACATTTCATTTTAGCATTTTGGCGCTCACGAGCGAGACAAACTTCTTTGGCTGTTTGCAAGGCTAGGAAAGAGCAGAGCCCCAGTCTTGCTGTTTATCTGCAATGACTGCCAGGGCAAGTGACGACCAGCAAGACAATTCCTGCCTAGCACCTTCCTTGGAGGAGAGAGAGTGCAAGGTTTCATTTTGCTATTTGGAGTGCGTGAGTGAGAAAAAGCAGAGTGCCTGTTTGCAAGGCTAGGAAAGAGCAGAGCCCCAGTCTTGCTCTTTATCTGCAATGACTGCCAGGGCAAGTGTGGACCAGCAAGACAATTCCTGCCTAGCACCTTCCTTGGAGGAGAGAGAGTGCAACGTTTCATTTTAGCGTTTTGGCGCTCACGAGCGAGACAAAATGCTTTGGGTGTTTGCAAGGCTAGGAAAGAGCAGAGCCCGAGTCTTGCTGTTTATCTGCAATGACTGCCAGGGCAAGTGAGGACCAGCAAGACAATTCCTGCCTAGCACCTTCCTTGGAGGAGAGAGAGTGCAACGTTTCATTTTAGGATTTTGGCGCTCACGAGCGAGACAAACTGCTTTGGCTGTTTGCAAGGCTAGGAAAGAGCAGAGCCCCAGTCTTGCTCTTTATCTGCAATGACTACCAGGGCAAGTGTGGACCAGCAAGACAATTCCTGCCTAGCACCTTCCTTGGAGGAGAGAGAGTGCAACGTTTCATTTTAGCGTTTTGGCGCTCACGCGCGAGACAAACTGCTTTGGCTGTTTGCAAGGCTAGGAAAGAGCAGAGCCCCAGTCTTGCTGTTTATCTGCAATGACTGCCAGGGCAAGTGTGGACCAGCAAGACAATTCCTGCCTAGCACCTTCCTTGGAGGAGAGAGAGTGCAACGTTTCATTTTAGCATTTTGGCGCTCACGAGCGAGACAAACTGCTTTGGCTGTTTGCAAGGCTAGGAAAGAGCAGAGCCCCAGTGTTTCTGTTTATCTGCAATGACTGCCAGGGCAAGTGAGGACCAGCAAGACAATTCCTGCCTAGCACCTTCCTTGGAGGAGAGAGAGTGCAACGTTTCATTTTAGCATTTTGGCGCTCACGAGCGAGACAAACTGCTTTGGCTGTTTGCAAAGCTAGGAAAGAGCAGAGCCCCAGTCTTGCTCTTTATCTGCAATGACTGCCAGGGCAAGTGTGGACCAGCAAGACAATTCCTGCCTAGCACCTTCCTTGGAGGAGAGAGTGTGCAACGTTTCATTTTAGTGTTTTGGCGCTCACGCGCGAGACAAACTGCTTTGGCTGCTTGCAAGGCTAGGAAAGAGCAGAGCCCGAGTCTTGCTGTTTATCTGCAATGACTGCCAGGGCAAGTGAGGACCAGCAAGACAATTCCTGCCTAGCACCTTCCTTGGAGGAGAGAGAGTGCAACATTTCATTTTAGCATTTTGGCGCTCACGAGCGAGAAAAACTTCTTTCGCTGTTTGCAAGGCTAGGAAAGAGCAGAGCCCCAGTCTTGCTGTTTATCTGCAATGACTGCCAGGGCAAGTGAGGACCAGCAAGACAATTCCTGAATAGCACCTTCCTTGGAGGAGAGAGAGTGCAACGTTTCATTTTGCTATTTGGAGTCCGTGAGTGAGAAAAAGCAGAGTGCCTGTTTGCAAGGCTAGGAAAGAGCAGAGCCCCAGTCTTGCTCTTTATCTGCAATGACTGCCAGGGCAAGTGTGGACCAGCAAGACAATTCCTGCCTAGCACCTTCCTTGGAGGAGAGAGAGTGCAACGTTTCATTTTAGCGTTTTGGCGCTCACGAGCGAGACAAACTGCTTTGGGTGTTTGCAAGGCTAGGAAAGAGCAGAGCCCCAGTCTTGCTGTTTATCTGCAATGACTGCCAGGGCAAGTGAGGACCAGCAAGACAATTCCTGCCTAGCACCTTCCTTGGAGGAGAGAGAGTGCAACGTTTCATTTTAGCATTTTGGCGCTCACGAGCGAGACAAACTGCTTTGGCTGTTTGCAAAGCTAGGAAAGAGCAGAGCCCCAGTCTTGCTCTTTATCTGCAATGACTGCCAGGGCAAGTGTGGACCAGCAAGACAATTCCTGCCTAGCACCTTCCTTGGAGGAGAGAGTGTGCAACGTTTCATTTTAGTGTTTTGGCGCTCACGCGCGAGACAAACTGCTTTGGCTGCTTGCAAGGCTAGGAAAGAGCAGAGCCCGAGTCTTGCTGTTTATCTGCAATGACTGCCAGGGCAAGTGAGGACCAGCAAGACAATTCCTGCCTAGCACCTTCCTTGGAGGAGAGAGATTGCAACATTTCATTTTAGCATTTTGGCGCTCACGAGCGAGAAAAACTTCTTTCGCTGTTTGCAAGGCTAGGAAAGAGCAGAGCCCCAGTCTTGCTGTTTATCTGCAATGACTGCCAGGGCAAGTGAGGACCAGCAAGACAATTCCTGAATAGCACCTTCCTTGGAGGAGAGAGAGTGCAACGTTTCATTTTGCTATTTGGAGTCCGTGAGTGAGAAAAAGCAGAGTGCTTGTTTGCAAGGCTAGGAAAGAGCAGAGCCCCAGTCTTGCTCTTTATCTGCAATGACTGCCAGGGCAAGTGTGGACCAGCAAGACAATTCCTGCCTAGCACCTTCCTTGGAGGAGAGAGAGTGCAACGTTTCATTTTAGCGTTTTGGCGCTCACGAGCGAGACAAACTGCTTTGGGTGTTTGCAAGGCTAGGAAAGAGCAGAGCCCCAGTCTTGCTGTTTATCTGCAATGACTGCCAGGGCAAGTGAGGACCAGCAAGACAATTCCTGCCTAGCACCTTCCTTGGAGGAGAGAGAGTGCAACGTTTCATTTTGCTATTTGGAGTGCGTGAGTGAGAAAAAGCAGAGTGCCTGTTTGCAAGGCTAGGAAAGAGCAGAGCCCCAGTCTTGCTCTTTATCTGCAATGACTGCCAGGGCAAGTGTGGACCAGCAAGACAATTCCTGCCTAGCACCTTCCTTGGAGGAGAGAGAGTGCAACGTTTCATTTTAGCGTTTTGGCGCTCACGAGCGAGACAAAATGCTTTGGGTGTTTGCAAGGCTAGGAAAGAGCAGAGCCCCAGTCTTGCTGTTTATCTGCAATGACTGCCAGGGCAAGTGAGGACCAGCAAGACAATTCCTGCCTAGCACCTTCCTTGGAGGAGAGAGAGTGCAACGTTTCATTTTAGGATTTTGGCGCTCACGAGCGAGACAAACTGCTTTGGCTGTTTGCAAGGCTAGGAAAGAGCAGAGCCCCAGTCTTGCTCTTTATCTGCAATGACTACCAGGGCAAGTGTGGACCAGCAAGACAATTCCTGCCTAGCACCTTCCTTGGAGGAGAGAGAGTGCAACGTTTCATTTTAGCGTTTTGGCGCTCACGCGCGAGACAAACTGCTTTGGCTGTTTGCAAGGCTAGGAAAGAGCAGAGCCCCAGTCTTGCTGTTTATCTGCAATGACTGCCAGGGCAAGTGTGGACCAGCAAGACAATTCCTGCCTAGCACCTTCCTTGGAGGAGAGAGAGTGCAACGTTTCATTTTAGCATTTTGGCGCTCACGAGCGAGACAAACTGCTTTGGCTGTTTGCAAGGCTAGGAAAGAGCAGAGCCCCAGTGTTTCTGTTTATCTGCAATGACTGCCAGGGCAAGTGAGGACCAGCAAGACAATTCCTGCCTAGCACCTTCCTTGGAGGAGAGAGAGTGCAACGTTTCATTTTAGCATTTTGGCGCTCACGAGCGAGACAAACTGCTTTGGCTGTTTGCAAAGCTAGGAAAGAGCAGAGCCCCAGTCTTGCTCTTTATCTGCAATGACTGCCAGGGCAAGTGTGGACCAGCAAGACAATTCCTGCCTAGCACCTTCCTTGGAGGAGAGAGTGTGCAACGTTTCATTTTAGTGTTTTGGCGCTCACGCGCGAGACAAACTGCTTTGGCTGCTTGCAAGGCTAGGAAAGAGCAGAGCCCGAGTCTTGCTGTTTATCTGCAATGACTGCCAGGGCAAGTGAGGACCAGCAAGACAATTCCTGCCTAGCACCTTCCTTGGAGGAGAGAGAGTGCAACATTTCATTTTAGCATTTTGGCGCTCACGAGCGAGAAAAACTTCTTTCGCTGTTTGCAAGGCTAGGAAAGAGCAGAGCCCCAGTCTTGCTGTTTATCTGCAATGACTGCCAGGGCAAGTGAGGACCAGCAAGACAATTCCTGAATAGCACCTTCCTTGGAGGAGAGAGAGTGCAACGTTTCATTTTGCTATTTGGAGTCCGTGAGTGAGAAAAAGCAGAGTGCCTGTTTGCAAGGCTAGGAAAGAGCAGAGCCCCAGTCTTGCTCTTTATCTGCAATGACTGCCAGGGCAAGTGTGGACCAGCAAGACAATTCCTGCCTAGCACCTTCCTTGGAGGAGAGAGAGTGCAACGTTTCATTTTAGCGTTTTGGCGCTCACGAGCGAGACAAACTGCTTTGGGTGTTTGCAAGGCTAGGAAAGAGCAGAGCCCCAGTCTTGCTGTTTATCTGCAATGACTGCCAGGGCAAGTGAGGACCAGCAAGACAATTCCTGCCTAGCACCTTCCTTGGAGGAGAGAGAGTGCAACGTTTCATTTTGCTATTTGGAGTGCGTGAGTGAGAAAAAGCAGAGTGCCTGTTTGCAAGGCTAGGAAAGAGCAGAGCCCCAGTCTTGCTCTTTATCTGCAATGACTGCCAGGGCAAGTGTGGACCAGCAAGACAATTCCTGCCTAGCACCTTCCTTGGAGGAGAGAGAGTGCAACGTTTCATTTTAGCGTTTTGGCGCTCACGAGCGAGACAAAATGCTTTGGGTGTTTGCAAGGCTAGGAAAGAGCAGAGCCCCAGTCTTGCTGTTTATCTGCAATGACTGCCAGGGCAAGTGAGGACCAGCAAGACAATTCCTGCCTAGCACCTTCCTTGGAGGAGAGAGAGTGCAACGTTTCATTTTAGGATTTTGGCGCTCACGAGCGAGACAAACTGCTTTGGCTGTTTGCAAGGCTAGGAAAGAGCAGAGCCCCAGTCTTGCTCTTTATCTGCAATGACTACCAGGGCAAGTGTGGACCAGCAAGACAATTCCTGCCTAGCACCTTCCTTGGAGGAGAGAGAGTGCAACGTTTCATTTTAGCGTTTTGGCGCTCACGCGCGAGACAAACTGCTTTGGCTGTTTGCAAGGCTAGGAAAGAGCAGAGCCCCAGTCTTGCTGTTTATCTGCAATGACTGCCAGGGCAAGTGTGGACCAGCAAGACAATTCCTGCCTAGCACCTTCCTTGGAGGAGAGAGAGTGCAACGTTTCATTTTAGCATTTTGGCGCTCACGAGCGAGACAAACTGCTTTGGCTGTTTGCAAGGCTAGGAAAGAGCAGAGCCCCAGTGTTTCTGTTTATCTGCAATGACTGCCAGGGCAAGTGAGGACCAGCAAGACAATTCCTGCCTAGCACCTTCCTTGGAGGAGAGAGAGTGCAACGTTTCATTTTAGCATTTTGGCGCTCACGAGCGAGACAAACTGCTTTGGCTGTTTGCAAAGCTAGGAAAGAGCAGAGCCCCAGTCTTGCTCTTTATCTGCAATGACTGCCAGGGCAAGTGTGGACCAGCAAGACAATTCCTGCCTAGCACCTTCCTTGGAGGAGAGAGTGTGCAACGTTTCATTTTAGTGTTTTGGCGCTCACGCGCGAGACAAACTGCTTTGGCTGCTTGCAAGGCTAGGAAAGAGCAGAGCCCGAGTCTTGCTGTTTATCTGCAATGACTGCCAGGGCAAGTGAGGACCAGCAAGACAATTCCTGCCTAGCACCTTCCTTGGAGGAGAGAGAGTGCAACATTTCATTTTAGCATTTTGGCGCTCACGAGCGAGAAAAACTTCTTTCGCTGTTTGCAAGGCTAGGAAAGAGCAGAGCCCCAGTCTTGCTGTTTATCTGCAATGACTGCCAGGGCAAGTGAGGACCAGCAAGACAATTCCTGAATAGCACCTTCCTTGGAGGAGAGAGAGTGCAACGTTTCATTTTGCTATTTGGAGTCCGTGAGTGAGAAAAAGCAGAGTGCCTGTTTGCAAGGCTAGGAAAGAGCAGAGCCCCAGTCTTGCTCTTTATCTGCAATGACTGCCAGGGCAAGTGTGGACCAGCAAGAC
This sequence comes from Phaethon aethereus, assembly GCF_964289735.1. NCBI lineage: Eukaryota > Metazoa > Chordata > Aves > Phaethontiformes > Phaethontidae > Phaethon > Phaethon aethereus. The sequence continues at coordinate 54,699 of NW_028113846.1, read as the reverse complement.
AATTCCTGCCTAGCACCTTCCTTGGAGGAGAGAGAGTGCAACGTTTCATTTTAGCGTTTTGGCGCTCACGAGCGAGACAAACTGCTTTGGGTGTTTGCAAGGCTAGGAAAGAGCAGAGCCCCAGTGTTGCTGTTTATCTGCAATGACTGCCAGGGCAAGTGAGGACCAGCAAGACAATTCCTGCCTAGCACCTTCCTTGGAGGAGAGAGAGTGCAACGTTTCATTTTGCTATTTGGAGTGCGTGAGTGAGAAAAAGCAGACTGCCTGTTTGCAAGGCTAGGAAAGAGCAGAGCCCCAGTCTTGCTCTTTATCTGCAATGACTGCCAGGGCAAGTGTGGACCAGCAAGACAATTCCTGCCTAGCACCTTCCTTGGAGGAGAGAGAGTGCAACGTTTCATTTCGCTTTTTGGAGTGCGAGAGTGAGAAAAAGCAGAGTGCCTGTTTGCAAGGCTAGGAAAGAGCAGAGACCAAGTCTTTCTGTTTATCTGCAATGTCTGCCAGGGCAAGTGAGGACCAGCAAGACAATTCCTGCCTAGCACCTTCCTTGGAGGAGAGAGAGTGCAACATTTCATTTTAGCATTTTGGCGCTCACGAGGGAGACAAACTGCTTTGGCTGTTTGCAAGGCTAGGAAAGAGCAGAGCCCCAGTCTTGCTGTTCATCTGCAATGACTGCCAGGGCAAGTGAGGACCAGCAAGACAATTCCTGCCTAGCACCTTCCTTGGAGGATAGAGAGTGCAACGTTTCATTTTAGCATTTTGGCGCTCACGAGCGAGACAAACTGCTTTGGCTGTTTGCAAGGCTAGGAAAGAGCAGAGCCCCAGTCTTGCTGTTTATCTGCAATGACTGCCAGGGCAAGTGAGGACCAGCAAGACAATTCCTGCCTAGCACCTTCCTTGGAGGAGAGAGAGTGCAACGTTTCATTTTAGCATTTTGGCGCTCACGAGCGAGGCAAACTGCTTTGGCTGTTTGCAAGGCTAGGAAAAGGCAGAGCCCGAGTCTTGCTGTTTATCTGCAATGACTGCCAGGGCAAGTGAGGACCAGCAAGACAATTCCTGCCTAGCACCTTCCTTGGAGGAGAGAGAGTGCAACGTTTCATTTTAGCATTTTGGCGCTCACGAGCGAGACAAACTGCTTTGGCTGTTTGCAAGGCTAGGAAAGAGCAGAGCCCCAGTCTTGCTCTTTATCTGCAATGACTGCCAGGGCAAGTGTGGACCAGCAAGACAATTCCTGCCTAGCACCTTCCTTGGAGGAGAGAGAGTGCAACGTTTCATTTTAGCGTTTTGGCGCTCACGCGAGAGACAAACTGCTTTGGCTGCTTGCAAGCCTAGGAAAGAGCAGAGCCCGAGTCTTGCTGTTTATCTGCAATGACTGCCAGGGCAGGTGAGGACCAGCAAGACAATTCCTGCCTAGCACCTTCCTTGGAGGAGAGAGAGTGCAACATTTCATTTTAGCATTTTGGCGCTCACGAGCGAGACAAACTTCTTTGGCTGTTTGCAAGGCTAGGAAAGAGCAGAGCCCCAGTCTTGCTGTTTATCTGCAATGACTGCCAGGGCAAGTGAGGACCAGCAAGACAATTCCTGCCTAGCACCTTCCTTGGAGGAGAGAGAGTGCAACGTTTCATTTTGCTATTTGGAGTCCGTGAGTGAGAAAAAGCAGAGTGCCTGTTTGCAAGGCTAGGAAAGAGCAGAGCCCCAGTCTTGCTCTTTATCTGCAATGACTGCCAGGGCAAGTGTGGACCAGCAAGACAATTCCTGCCTAGCACCTTCCTTGGAGGAGAGAGAGTGCAACGTTTCATTTTAGCGTTTTGGCGCTCACGAGCGAGACAAACTGCTTTGGGTGTTTGCAAGGCTAGGAAAGAGCAGAGCCCGAGTCTTGCTGTTTATCTGCAATGACTGCCAGGGCAAGTGAGGACCAGCAAGACAATTCCTGCCTAGCACCTTCCTTGGAGGAGAGAGAGTGCAACGTTTCATTTTAGCATTTTGGCGCTCACGAGCGAGACAATCTGCTTTGGCTGTTTGCAAGGCTAGGAAAGAGCAGAGCCCCAGTCTTGCTCTTTATCTGCAATGACTGCCAGGGCAAGTGAGGACCAGCAAGACAATTCCTGCCTAGCACCTTCCTTGGAGGAGAGAGAGTGCAACGTTTCATTTTGCTATTTGGAGTGCGTGAGTGAGAAAAAGCAGACTGCCTGTTTGCAAGGCTAGGAAAGAGCAGAGCCCCAGTCTTGCTCTTTATCTGCAATGACTGCCAGGGCAAGTGTGGACCAGCAAGACAATTCCTGCCTAGCACCTTCCTTGGAGGAGAGAGTGCAACGTTTCATTTCGCTTTTTGGAGTGCGAGAGTGAGAAAAAGCAGAGTGCCTGTTTGCAAGGCTAGGAAAGAGCAGAGACCGAGTCTTGCTGTATATCTGCAATGTCTGCCAGGGCAAGTGAGGACCAGCAAGACAATTCCTGCCTAGCGCCTTCCTTGAAGGAGAGAGAGTGCAACATTTCATTTTAGCATTTTGGCGCTCACGAGGGAGACAAACTGCTTTGGCTGTTTGCAAGGCTAGGAAAGAGCAGAGCCCCAGTCTTGCTGTTCATCTGCAATGACTGCAAGGGCAAGTGAGGACCAGCAAGACAATTCCTGCCTAGCACCTTCCTTGGAGGAGAGAGAGTGCAACGTTTCATTTTAGCATTTTGGCGCTCACGAGCGAGACAAACTGCTTTGGCTGTTTGCAAGGCTAGGAAAGAGCAGAGCCCGAGTCCTGCTGTTTATCTGCAATGACTGCCAGGGCAAGTGAGGACCAGCAAGACAATTCCTGCCTAGCACCTTCCTTGGAGGAGAGAGAGTGCAACGTTTCATTTTAGCATTTTGGCGCTCACGAGCGAGACAAACTGCTTTGGCTGTTTGCAAGGCTAGGAAAGAGCAGAGCACGAGTCTTGCTGTTTATCTGCAATGACTGCCAGGGCAAGTGAGGACCAGCAAGGCAATTCCTGCCTAGCACCTTCCTTGGAGGAGAGAGAGTGCAACGTTTCATTTTAGCATTTTGGCGCTCACGAGCGAGACAAACTGCTTTGGCTGTTTGCAAGGCTAGGAAAGAGCAGAGCCCCAGTCTTGCTGTTTATCTGCAATGACTGCCAGGGCAAGTGTGGACCAGCAAGACAATTCCTGCCTAGCACCTTCCTTGGAGGAGAGAGAGTGCAACGTTTCATTTTAGCGTTTTGGCGCTCACGCGAGAGACAAACTGCTTTGGCTGTTTGCAAGGCTAGGAAAGAGCAGAGCCCGAGTCTTGCTGTTTATCTGCAATGACTGCCAGGGCAGGTGAGGACCAGCAAGACAATTCCTGCCTAGCACCTTCCTTGGAGGAGAGAGAGTGCAACGTTTCATTTTAGCATTTTGGCGCTCACGAGCGAGACAAACTTCTTTGGCTGTTTGCAAGGCTAGGAAAGAGCAGAGCCCCAGTCTTGCTGTTTATCTGCAATGACTGCCAGGGCAAGTGAGGACCAGCAAGACAATTCCTGCCTAGCACCTTCCTTGGAGGAGAGAGAGTGCAACGTTTCATTTTGCTATTTGGAGTCCGTGAGTGAGAAAAAGCAGAGTGCCTGTTTGCAAGGCTAGGAAAGAGCAGAGCCCCAGTCTTGCTCTTTATCTGCAATGACTGCCAGGGCAAGTGTGGACCAGCAAGACAATTCCTGCCTAGCACCTTCCTTGGAGGAGAGAGAGTGCAACGTTTCATTTTAGCGTTTTGGCGCTCACGAGCGAGACAAACTGCTTTGGGTGTTTGCAAGGCTAGGAAAGAGCAGAGCCCGAGTCTTGCTGTTTATCTGCAATGACTGCCAGGGCAAGTGAGGACCAGCAAGACAATTCCTGCCTAGCACCTTCCTTGGAGGAGAGAGAGTGCAACGTTTCATTTTAGCATTTTGGCGCTCACGAGCGAGGCAATCTGCTTTGGCTGTTTGCAAGGCTAGGAAAGAGCAGAGCCCCAGTCTTGCTCTTTATCTGCAATGACTGCCAGGGCAAGTGAGGACCAGCAAGACAATTCCTGCCTAGCACCTTCCTTGGAGGAGAGAGAGTGCAACGTTTCATTTTGCTATTTGGAGTGCGTGAGTGAGAAAAAGCAGACTGCCTGTTTGCAAGGCTAGGAAAGAGCAGAGCCCCAGTCTTGCTCTTTATCTGCAATGACTGCCAGGGCAAGTGTGGACCAGCAAGACAATTCCTGCCTAGCACCTTCCTTGGAGGAGAGAGTGCAACGTTTCATTTCGCTTTTTGGAGTGCGAGAGTGAGAAAAAGCAGAGTGCCTGTTTGCAAGGCTAGGAAAGAGCAGAGACCGAGTCTTGCTGTATATCTGCAATGTCTGCCAGGGCAAGTGAGGACCAGCAAGACAATTCCTGCCTAGCGCCTTCCTTGAAGGAGAGAGAGTGCAACATTTCATTTTAGCATTTTGGCGCTCACGAGGGAGACAAACTGCTTTGGCTGTTTGCAAGGCTAGGAAAGAGCAGAGCCCCAGTCTTGCTGTTCATCTGCAATGACTGCAAGGGCAAGTGAGGACCAGCAAGACAATTCCTGCCTAGCACCTTCCTTGGAGGAGAGAGAGTGCAACGTTTCATTTTAGCATTTTGGCGCTCACGAGCGAGACAAACTGCTTTGGCTGTTTGCAAGGCTAGGAAAGAGCAGAGCCCGAGTCCTGCTGTTTATCTGCAATGACTGCCAGGGCAAGTGAGGACCAGCAAGACAATTCCTGCCTAGCACCTTCCTTGGAGGAGAGAGAGTGCAACGTTTCATTTTAGCATTTTGGCGCTCACGAGCGAGACAAACTGCTTTGGCTGTTTGCAAGGCTAGGAAAGAGCAGAGCACGAGTCTTGCTGTTTATCTGCAATGACTGCCAGGGCAAGTGAGGACCAGCAAGGCAATTCCTGCCTAGCACCTTCCTTGGAGGAGAGAGAGTGCAACGTTTCATTTTAGCATTTTGGCGCTCACGAGCGAGACAAACTGCTTTGGCTGTTTGCAAGGCTAGGAAAGAGCAGAGCCCCAGTCTTGCTGTTTATCTGCAATGACTGCCAGGGCAAGTGTGGACCAGCAAGACAATTCCTGCCTAGCACCTTCCTTGGAGGAGAGAGAGTGCAACGTTTCATTTTAGCGTTTTGGCGCTCACGCGAGAGACAAACTGCTTTGGCTGTTTGCAAGGCTAGGAAAGAGCAGAGCCCGAGTCTTGCTGTTTATCTGCAATGACTGCCAGGGCAAGTGAGGACCAGCAAGACAATTCCTGCCTAGCACCTTCCTTGGAGGAGAGAGAGTGCAACATTTCATTTTAGCATTTTGGCGCTCACGAGCGAGACAAACTTCTTTGGCTGTTTGCAAGGCTAGGAAAGAGCAGAGCCCCAGTCTTGCTGTTTATCTGCAATGACTGCCAGGGCAAGTGACGACCAGCAAGAGAATTCCTGCCTAGCACCTTCCTTGGAGGAGAGAGAGTGCAACGTTTCATTTTGCTATTTGGAGTGCGTGAGTGAGAAAAAGCAGAGTGCCTGTTTGCAAGGCTAGGAAAGAGCAGAGCCCCAGTCTTGCTCTTTATCTGCAATGACTGCCAGGGCAAGTGTGGACCAGCAAGACAATTCCTGCCTAGCACCTTCCTTGGAGGAGAGAGAGTGCAACGTTTCATTTTAGCGTTTTGGCGCTCACGAGCGAGACAAAATGCTTTGGGTGTTTGCAAGGCTAGGAAAGAGCAGAGCCCGAGTCTTGCTGTTTATCTGCAATGACTGCCAGGGCAAGTGAGGACCAGCAAGACAATTCCTGCCTAGCACCTTCCTTGGAGGAGAGAGAGTGCAACGTTTCATTTTAGGATTTTGGCGCTCACGAGCGAGACAAACTGCTTTGGCTGTTTGCAAGGCTAGGAAAGAGCAGAGCCCCAGTCTTGCTCTTTATCTGCAATGACTACCAGGGCAAGTGTGGACCAGCAAGACAATTCCTGCCTAGCACCTTCCTTGGAGGAGAGAGAGTGCAACGTTTCATTTTAGCGTTTTGGCGCTCACGCGCGAGACAAACTGCTTTGGCTGTTTGCAAGGCTAGGAAAGAGCAGAGCCCCAGTCTTGCTGTTTATCTGCAATGACTGCCAGGGCAAGTGAGGACCAGCAAGACAATTCCTGCTAGCACCTTCCTTGGAGGAGAGAGAGTGCAACGTTTCATTTTGTTATTTGGAGTGCGTGAGTGAGAAAAAGCAGAGTAGAGTACCTGTTTGCAAGGCTAGGAAAGAGCAGAGCCCCAGTCTTGCTCTTTATCTGCAATGACTGCCAGGGCAAGTGTGGACCAGCAAGACAATTCCTGCCTAGCACCTTCCTTGGAGGAGAGAGTGTGCCACGTTTCATTTTAGCATTTTGGCGCTCACGAGCGAGACAAACTGCTTTGGGTGTTTGCAAGGCTAGGAAAGAGCAGAGCCCCAGTGTTGCTGTTTATCTGCAATGACTGCCAGGGCAAGTGAGGACCAGCAAGACAATTCCTGCCTAGCACCTTCCTTGGAGGAGAGAGAGTGCAACATTTCATTTTAGCATTTTGGCGCTCACGAGCGAGACAAACTGCTTTAGCTTTTTGCAAGGCTAGGAAAGAGCAGAGCCCGAGTCTTGCTGTTTATCTGCAATGACTGCCAGGGCAAGTGAGGACCAGCAAGACAATTCCTGCCTAGCACCTTCCTTGGAGGAGAGAGAGTGCAACGTTTCATTTTAGCGTTTTGGCGCTCACGCGCGAGACAAACTGCTTTGGCTGTTTGCAAGGCTAGGAAAGAGCAGAGCCCCAGTCTTGCTGTTTATCTGCAATGACTGCCAGGGCAAGTGAGGACCAGCAAGACAATTCCTGCTAGCACCTTCCTTGGAGGAGAGAGAGTGCAACGTTTCATTTTGCTATTTCGAGTGCGTGAGTGAGAAAAAGCAGAGTGCCTGTTTGCAAGGCTAGGAAAGAGCAGAGCCCCACTCTTGCTCTTTATCTGCAATGACTGCCAGGGCAAGTGTGGACCAGCAAGACAATTCCTGCCTAGCACCTTCCTTGGAGGAGAGAGAGTGCAACGTTTCATTTTAGCATTTTGGCGCTCACGAGCGAGACAAACTGCTTTGGCTGTTTGCAAGGCTAGGAAAGAGCAGAGCCCCAGTGTTGCTGTTTATCTGCAATGACTGCCAGGGCAAGTGAGGACCAGCAAGACAATTCCTGCCTAGCACCTTCCTTGGAGGAGAGAGAGTGCAACATTTCATTTTAGCATTTTGGCGCTCACGAGCGAGACAAACTGCTTTAGCTTTTTGCAAGGCTAGGAAAGAGCAGAGCCCCAGTCTTGCTGTTTATCTGCAATGACTGCCAGGGCAAGTGAGGACCAGCAAGACAATTCCTGCCTAGCACCTTCCTTGGAGGAGAGAGAGTGCAACGTTTCATTTTGCTATTTGGAGTCCGTGAGTGAGAAAAAGCAGAGTGCCTGTTTGCAAGGCTAGGAAAGAGCAGAGCCCCAGTCTTGCTCTTTATCTGCAATGACTGCCAGGGCAAGTGTGGACCAGCAAGACAATTCCTGCCTAGCACCTTCCTTGGAGGAGAGAGAGTGCAACGTTTCATTTTAGCATTTAAGCGCTCACGAGCGAGACAAACTGCTTTGGGTGTTTGCAAGGCTAGGAAAGAGCAGAGCCCGAGTCTTGCTGTTTATCTGCAATGACTGCCAGGGCAAGTGAGGACCAGCAAGACAATTCCTGCCTAGCACCTTCCTTGGAGGAGAGAGAGTGCAACGTTTCATTTTAGCATTTTGGCGCTACGAGCGAGACAATCTGCTTTGGCTGTTTGCAAGGCTAGGAAAGAGCAGAGCCCCAGTCTTGCTCTTTATCTGCAATGACTGCCAGGGCAAGTGAGGACCAGCAAGACAATTCCTGCCTAGCACCTTCCTTGGAGGAGAGAGAGTGCAACGTTTCATTTTGCTATTTGGAGTGCGTGAGTGAGAAAAAGCAGACTGCCTGTTTGCAAGGCTAGGAAAGAGCAGAGCCCCAGTCTTGCTCTTTATCTGCAATGACTGCCAGGGCAAGTGTGGACCAGCAAGACAATTCCTGCCTAGCACCTTCTTTGGAGGAGAGAGTGCAACGTTTCATTTCGCTTTTTGGAGTGCGAGAGTGAGAAAAAGCAGAGTGCCTGTTTGCAAGGCTAGGAAAGAGCAGAGCCCCAGTCTTGCTGTTCATCTGCAATGACTGCAAGGGCAAGTGAGGACCAGCAAGACAATTCCTGCCTAGCACCTTCCTTGGAGTAGAGAGAGTGCAACGTTTCATTTTAGCATTTTGGCGCTCACGAGCGAGACAAACTGCTTTGGCTGTTTGCAAGGCTAGGAAAGAGCAGAGCCCGAGTCTTGCTGTTTATCTGCAATGACTGCCAGGGCAAGTGAGGACCAGCAAGACAATTCCTGCCTAGCACCTTCCTTGGAGGAGAGAGAGTGCAACGTTTCATTTTAGCATTTTGGCGCTCACGAGCGAGACAAACTGCTTTGGCTGTTTGCAAGGCTAGGAAAGAGCAGAGCACGAGTCTTGCTGTTTATCTGCAATGACTGCCAGGGCAAGTGAGGACCAGTAAGGCAATTCCTGCCTAGCACCTTCCTTGGAGGAGAGAGAGTGCAACGTTTCATTTTAGCATTTTGGCGCTCACGAGCGAGACAAACTGCTTTGGCTGTTTGCAAGGCTAGGAAAGAGCAGAGCCCCAGTCTTGCTGTTTATCTGCAATGACTGCCAGGGCAAGTGTGGACCAGCAAGACAATTCCTGCCTAGCACCTTCCTTGGAGGAGAGAGAGTGCAACGTTTCATTTTAGCGTTTTGGCGCTCACGCGAGAGACAAACTGCTTTGGCTGTTTGCAAGGCTAGGAAAGAGCAGAGCCCGAGTCTTGCTGTTTATCTGCAATGACTGCCAGGGCAAGTGAGGACCAGCAAGACAATTCCTGCCTAGCACCTTCCTTGGAGGAGAGAGAGTGCAACATTTCATTTTAGCATTTTGGCGCTCACGAGCGAGACAAACTTCTTTGGCTGTTTGCAAGGCTAGGAAAGAGCAGAGCCCCAGTCTTGCTGTTTATCTGCAATGACTGCCAGGGCAAGTGACGACCAGCAAGAGAATTCCTGCCTAGCACCTTCCTTGGAGGAGAGAGAGTGCAAGGTTTCATTTTGCTATTTGGAGTGCGTGAGTGAGAAAAGCAGAGTGCCTGTTTGCAAGGCTAGGAAAGAGCAGAGCCCCAGTCTTGCTCTTTATCTGCAATGACTGCCAGGGCAAGTGTGGACCAGCAAGACAATTCCTGCCTAGCACCTTCCTTGAAGGAGAGAGAGTGCAACGTTTCATTTTAGCGTTTTGGCGCTCACGAGCGAGACAAAATGCTTTGGGTGTTTGCAAGGCTAGGAAAGAGCAGAGCCCGAGTCTTGCTGTTTATCTGCAATGACTGCCAGGGCAAGTGAGGACCAGCAAGACAATTCCTGCCTAGCACCTTCCTTGGAGGAGAGAGAGTGCAACGTTTCATTTTAGGATTTTGGCGCTCACGAGCGAGACAAACTGCTTTGGCTGTTTGCAAGGCTAGGAAAGAGCAGAGCCCCAGTCTTGCTCTTTATCTGCAATGACTACCAGGGCAAGTGTGGACCAGCAAGACAATTCCTGCCTAGCACCTTCCTTGGAGGAGAGAGAGTGCAACGTTTCATTTTAGCGTTTTGGCGCTCACGCGCGAGACAAACTGCTTTGGCTGTTTGCAAGGCTAGGAAAGAGCAGAGCCCCAGTCTTGCTGTTTATCTGCAATGACTGCCAGGGCAAGTGAGGACCAGCAAGACAATTCCTGCTAGCACCTTCCTTGGAGGAGAGAGAGTGCAACGTTTCATTTTGCTATTTGGAGTGCGTGAGTGAGAAAAAGCAGAGTGCCTGTTTGCAAGGCTAGGAAAGAGCAGAGCCCCAGTCTTGCTCTTTATCTGCAATGACTGCCAGGGCAAGTGTGGACCAGCAAGACAATTCCTGCCTAGCACCTTCCTTGGAGGAGAGAGAGTGCAACGTTTCATTTTAGCATTTTGGCGCTCACGAGCGAGACAAACTGCTTTGGCTGTTTGCAAGGCTAGGAAAGAGCAGAGCCCGAGTCTTGCTGTTTATCTGCAATGACTGCCAGGGCAAGTGAGGACCAGCAAGACAATTCCTGCCTAGCACCTGCCTTGGAGGAGAGAGTGTGCAACGTTTCATTTTGCTTTTTGGCTTGCGAGAGTGAGAAAAAGCAGAGTGCCTGTTTGCAGGGCTAGGAAAGAGCAGAGCCCCAGTCTTGCTGTCTATCTGCAATGACTGCCAGGGCAAGTGAGGACCAGCAAGACAATTCCTGCCTAGCACCTTCCTTGGAGGAGAGAGAGTGCAACGTTTCATTTTAGCATTTTGGCGCTCACGAGCGAGACAAACTGCTTTGGCTGTTTGCAAGGCTAGGAAAGAGCAGAGCCCGAGTCTTGCTGTTTATCTGCAATGACTGCCAGGGCAAGTGAGGACCAGCAAGACAATTCCTGCCTAGCACCTTCCTTGGAGGAGAGAGAGTGCAACGTTTCATTTTAGCATTTTGGCGCTCACGAGCGAGACAAACTGCTTTGGCTGTTTGCAAGGCTAGGAAAGAGCAGAGCCCGAGTCTTGCTGTTTATCTGCAATGACTGCCAGGGCAAGTGAGGACCAGCAAGACAATTCCTGCCTAGCACCTTCCTTGGAGGAGAGAGAGTGCAACGTTTCATTTTGCTATTTGGAGTGCGTGAGTGAGAAAAAGCAGAGTTGAGTACCTGTTTGCAAGGCTAGGAAAGAGCAGAGCCCCAGTCTTGCTCTTTATCTGCAATGACTGCCAGGGCAAGTGTGGACCAGCAAGACAATTCCTGCCTAGCACCTTCCTTGGTGGAGAGAGTGTGCAACGTTTCATTTTAGCATTTTGGCGCTCACGAGCGAGACAAACTGCTTTGGGTGTTTGCAAGGCTAGGAAAGAGCAGAGCCCCAGTGTTGCTGTTTATCTGCAATGACTGCCAGGGCAAGTGAGGACCAGCAAGACAATTCCTGCCTAGCACCTTCCTTGGAGGAGAGAGAGTGCAACATTTCATTTTAGCATTTTGGCGCTCACGAGCGAGACAAACTGCTTTAGCTTTTTGCAAGGCTAGGAAAGAGCAGAGCCCGAGTCTTGCTGTTTATCTGCAATGACTGCCAGGGCAAGTGAGGACCAGCAAGACAATTCCTGCCTAGCACCTTCCTTGGAGGAGAGAGAGTGCAACGTTTCATTTTAGCGTTTTGGCGCTCACGCGCGAGACAAACTGCTTTGGCTGTTTGCAAGGCTAGGAAAGAGCAGAGCCCCAGTCTTGCTGTTTATCTGCAATGACTGCCAGGGCAAGTGAGGACCAGCAAGACAATTCCTGCTAGCACCTTCCTTGGAGGAGAGAGAGTGCAACGTTTCATTTTGCTATTTCGAGCGCGTGAGTGAGAAAAAGCAGAGTGCCTGTTTGCAAGGCTAGGAAAGAGCAGAGCCCCACTCTTGCTCTTTATCTGCAATGACTGCCAGGGCAAGTGTGGACCAGCAAGACAATTCCTGCCTAGCACCTTCCTTGGAGGAGAGAGAGCGCAACGTTTCATTTTAGCGTTTTGGCGCTCACGCGCGAGACAAACTGCTTTGGCTGTTTGCAAGGCTAGGAAAGAGCAGAGCCCCAGTCTTGCTGTTTATCTGCAATGACTGCCAGGGCAAGTGAGGACCAGCAAGACAATTCCTACTAGCACCTTCCTTGGAGGAGAGAGAGTGCAACGTTTCATTTTGCTATTTGGAGTGCGTGAGTGAGAAAAAGCAGAGTGCCTGTTTGCAAGGCTAGGAAAGAGCAGATCCCCACTCTTGCTCTTTATCTGCAATGACTGCCAGGGCAAGTGTGGACCAGCAAGACAATTCCTGCCTAGCACCTTCCTTGGAGGAGAGAGAGTGCAACGTTTCATTTTAGCATTTTGGCGCTCACGAGCGAGACAAACTGCTTTGGCTGTTTGCAAGGCTAGGAAAGAGCAGAGCCCGAGTCTTGCTGTTTATCTGCAATGACTGCCAGGGCAAGTGAGGACCAGCAAGACAATTCCTGCCTAGCACCTGCCTTGGAGGAGAGAGTGTGCAACGTTTCATTTTGCTTTTTGGCTTGCGAGAGTGAGAAAAAGCAGAGTGCCTGTTTGCAGGGCTAGGAAAGAGCAGAGCCCCAGTCTTGCTGTCTATCTGCAATGACTGCCAGGGCAAGTGAGGACCAGCAAGACAATTCCTGCCTAGCACCTTCCTTGGAGGAGAGAGAGTGCAACGTTTCATTTTAGCATTTTGGCGCTCACGAGCGAGACAAACTGCTTTGGCTGTTTGCAAGGCTAGGAAAGAGCAGAGCCCGAGTCTTGCTGTTTATCTGCAATGACTGCCAGGGCAAGTGAGGACCAGCAAGACAATTCCTGCCTAGCACCTGCCTTGGAGGAGAGAGAGTGCAACGTTTCCTTCTGCTTTTTGGAGTGCGAGAGTGAGAAAAAGCAGAGTGCCTGTTTGCAAGGCTAGGAAAGAGCAGAGCCCGAGTCTTGCTGTTTATCTGCAATGTCTGCCAGGGCAAGTGAGGACCAGCAAGACAATTCCTGCCTAGCACCTTCCTTGGAGGAGAGAGACTGCAACGTTTCATTTTAGCATTTTGGCGCTCACGAGCGAGACAAACTGCTTTGGCTGTTTGCAAGGCTAGGAAAGAGCAGAGCCCGAGTCTTGCTGTTTATCTGCAATGACTGCCAGGGCAAGTGAGGACCAGCCAGACAATTCCTGCCTAGCACCTTCCTTGGAGGAGAGAGACTGCAACGTTTCATTTTAGCATTTTGGCGCTCACGAGCGAGACAAACTGCTTTGGCTGTTTGCAAGGCTAGGAAAGAGCAGAGCCCGAGTCTTGCTGTTTATCTGCAATGACTGCCAGGGCAAGTGAGGACCAGCAAGACAATTCCTGCCTAGCACCTTCCTTGGAGGAGAGAGAGTGCAACGTTTCATTTTGCTATTTGGAGTGCGTGAGTGAGAAAAAGCAGAGTAGAGTACCTGTTTGCAAGGCTAGGAAAGAGCAGAGCCCCAGTCTTGCTCTTTATCTGCAATGAATGCCAGGGCAAGTGTGGACCAGCAAGGCAATTCCTGCCTAGCACCTTCCTTGGAGGAGAGAGTGTGCAACGTTTCATTTTAGCATTTTGGCGCTCACGAGCGAGACAAACTGCTTTGGGTGTTTGCAAGGCTAGGAAAGAGCAGAGCCCCAGTGTTGCTGTTTATCTGCAATGACTGCCAGGGCAAGTGAGGACCAGCAAGACAATTCCTGCCTAGCACCTTCCTTGGAGGAGAGAGAGTGCAACATTTCATTTTAGCATTTTGGCGCTCACGAGCGAGACAAACTGCTTTGGCTGTTTGCAAGGCTAGGAAAGAGCAGAGCCCCAGTCTTGCTCTTTATCTGCAATGACTGCCAGGGCAAGTGTGGACCAGCAAGACAATTCCTGCCTAGCAGCTTCCTTGGAGGAGAGAGAGTGCAACGTTTCATTTTAGCGTTTTGGCGCTCACGCGCGAGACAAACTGCTTTGGCTGTTTGCAAGGCTAGGAAAGAGCAGAGCCCCAGTCTTGCTGTTTATCTGCAATGACTGCCAGGGCAAGTGAGGACCAGCAAGACAATTCCTGCTAGCACCTTCCTTGGAGGAGAGAGAGTGCAACGTTTCATTTTGCTATTTGGAGTGCGTGAGTGAGAAAAAGCAGAGTGACTGTTTGCAAGGCTAGGAAAGAGCAGAGCCCCAGTCTTGCTGTTTATCTGCAATGACTGCCAGGGCAAGTGAGGACCAGCAAGACAATTCCTGCCTAGCACCTGCCTTGGAGGAGAGAGTGTGCAACGTTTCATTTTGCTTTTTGGCTTGCGAGAGTGAGAAAAAGCAGAGTGCCTGTTTGCAGGGCTAGGAAAGAGCAGAGCCCCAGTCTTGCTGTCTATCTGCAATGACTGCCAGGGCAAGTGAGGACCATCAAGACAATTCCTGCCTAGCACCTTCCTTGGAGGAGAGAGAGTGCAACGTTTCATTTTAGCATTTTGGCGCTCACGAGCGAGACAAACTGCTTTGGCTGTTTGCAAGGCTAGGAAAGAGCAGAGCCCGAGTCTTGCTGTTTATCTGCAATGACTGCCAGGGCAAGTGAGGACCAGCAAGACAATTCCTGCCTAGCACCTTCCTTGGAGGAGAGAGAGTGCAACATTTCATTTTAGCATTTTGGCGCTCACGAGCGAGACAAAATTCTTTGGCTGTTTGCAGGGCTAGGAAAGAGCAGAGCCCCAGTCTTGCTGTTTATCTGCAATGACTGCCAGGGCAAGTGAGGACCAGCAAGACAATTCCTGCCTAGCACCTTCCTTGGAGGAGAGAGAGTGCAACATTTCATTTTAGCATTTTGGCGCTCACGAGCGAGACAAAATTCTTTGGCTGTTTGCAGGGCTAGGAAAGAGCAGAGCCCCAGTCTTGCTGTTTATCTGCAATGACTGCCAGGGCAAGTGAGGACCAGCAAGACAATTCCTGCCTAGCACCTTCCTTGGAGGAGAGAGAGTGCAACGTTTCATTTTGCTATTTGGAGTGCAAGAGTGAGAAAAAGCAGAGTGCCTGTTTGCAAGGCTAGGAAAGAGCAGAGCCCCAGTCTTGCTCTTTATCTGCAATGACTGCCAGGGCAAGTGTGGACCAGCAAGACAATTCCTGCCTAGCACCTTCCTTGGAGGAGAGAGAGTGCAACGTTTCATTTTAGCATTTTGGCGCTCACGAGCGAGACAAACTGCTTTGGCTGTTTGCAAGGCTAGGAAAGAGCAGAGCCCCAGTGTTTCTGTTTATCTGCAATGACTGCCAGGGCAAGTGAGGACCAGCAAGACAATTCCTGCCTAGCACCTTCCTTGGAGGAGAGAGAGTGCAACGTTTCATTTTAGCATTTTGGCGCTCACGAGCGAGACAAACTGCTTTGGCTGTTTGCAAGGCTAGGAAAGAGCAGAGCCCCAGTCTTGCTCTTTATCTGCAATGACTGCCAGGGCAAGTGTGGACCAGCAAGACAATTCCTGCCTAGCACCTTCCTTGGAGGAGAGAGTGTGCAACGTTTCATTTTAGTGTTTTGGCGCTCACGCGCGAGACAAACTGCTTTGGCTGCTTGCAAGGCTAGGAAAGAGCAGAGCCCGAGTCTTGCTGTTTATCTGCAATGACTGCCAGGGCAAGTGAGGACCAGCAAGACAATTCCTGCCTAGCACCTTCCTTGGAGGAGAGAGAGTGCAACATTTCATTTTAGCATTTTGGCGCTCACGAGCGAGACAAACTTCTTTGGCTGTTTGCAAGGCTAGGAAAGAGCAGAGCCCCAGTCTTGCTGTTTATCTGCAATGACTGCCAGGGCAAGTGAGGACCAGCAAGACAATTCCTGCCTAGCACCTTCCTTGGAGGAGAGAGAGTGCAACGTTTCATTTTGCTATTTGGAGTCCGTGAGTGAGAAAAAGCAGAGTGCCTGTTTGCAAGGCTAGGAAAGAGCAGAGCCCCAGTCTTGCTCTTTATCTGCAATGACTGCCAGGGCAAGTGTGGACCAGCAAGACAATTCCTGCCTAGCACCTTCCTTGGAGGAGAGAGAGTGCAACGTTTCATTTTAGCGTTTTGGCGCTCACGAGCGAGACAAACTGCTTTGGGTGTTTGCAAGGCTAGGAAAGAGCAGAGCCCGAGTCTTGCTGTTTATCTGCAATGACTGCCAGGGCAAGTGAGGACCAGCAAGACAATTCCTGCCTAGCACCTTCCTTGGAGGAGAGAGAGTGCAACGTTTCATTTTAGCATTTTGGCGCTCACGAGCGAGACAATCTGCTTTGGCTGTTTGCAAGGCTAGGAAAGAGCAGAGCCCCAGTCTTGCTCTTTATCTGCAATGACTGCCAGGGCAAGTGTGGACCAGCAAGACAATTCCTGCCTAGCACCTTCCTTGGAGGAGAGAGAGTGCAACGTTTCATTTTGCTATTTGGAGTGCGTGAGTGAGAAAAAGCAGACTGCCTGTTTGCAAGGCTAGGAAAGAGCAGAGCCCCAGTCTTGCTCTTTATCTGCAATGACTGCCAGGGCAAGTGTGGACCAGCAAGACAATTCCTGCCTAGCACCTTCCTTGGAGGAGAGAGTGCAACGTTTCTTTTCGCTTTTTGGAGTGCGAGAGTGAGAAAAAGCAGAGTGCCTGTTTGCAAGGCTAGGAAAGAGCAGAGACCGAGTCTTGCTGTATATCTGCAATGTCTGCCAGGGCAAGTGAGGACCAGCAAGACAATTCCTGCCTAGCGCCTTCCTTGAAGGAGAGAGAGTGCAACATTTCATTTTAGCATTTTGGCGCTCACGAGGGAGACAAACTGCTTTGGCTGTTTGCAAGGCTAGGAAAGAGCAGAGCCCCAGTCTTGCTGTTCATCTGCAATGACTGCAAGGGCAAGTGAGGACCAGCAAGACAATTCCTGCCTAGCACCTTCCTTGGAGGAGAGAGAGTGCAACGTTTCATTTTAGCATTTTGGCGCTCACGAGCGAGACAAACTGCTTTGGCTGTTTGCAAGGCTAGGAAAGAGCAGAGCCCGAGTCCTGCTGTTTATCTGCAATGACTGCCAGGGCAAGTGAGGACCAGCAAGACAATTCCTGCCTAGCACCTTCCTTGGAGGAGAGAGAGTGCAACGTTTCATTTTAGCATTTTGGCGCTCACGAGCGAGACAAACTGCTTTGGCTGTTTGCAAGGCTAGGAAAGAGCAGAGCCCCAGTCTTGCTCTTTATCTGCAATGACTGCCAGGGCAAGTGTGGACCAGCAAGACAATTCCTGCCTAGCACCTTCCTTGGAGGAGAGAGTGTGCAACGTTTCATTTTAGTGTTTTGGCGCTCACGCGCGAGACAAACTGCTTTGGCTGCTTGCAAGGCTAGGAAAGAGCAGAGCCCGAGTCTTGCTGTTTATCTGCAATGACTGCCAGGGCAAGTGAGGACCAGCAAGACAATTCCTGCCTAGCACCTTCCTTGGAGGAGAGAGAGTGCAACATTTCATTTTAGCATTTTGGCGCTCACGAGCGAGACAAACTTCTTTGGCTGTTTGCAAGGCTAGGAAAGAGCAGAGCCCCAGTCTTGCTGTTTATCTGCAATGACTGCCAGGGCAAGTGAGGACCAGCAAGACAATTCCTGCCTAGCACCTTCCTTGGAGGAGAGAGAGTGCAACGTTTCATTTTGCTATTTGGAGTCCGTGAGTGAGAAAAAGCAGAGTGCCTGTTTGCAAGGCTAGGAAAGAGCAGAGCCCCAGTCTTGCTCTTTATCTGCAATGACTGCCAGGGCAAGTGTGGACCAGCAAGACAATTCCTGCCTAGCACCTTCCTTGGAGGAGAGAGAGTGCAACGTTTCATTTTAGCGTTTTGGCGCTCACGAGCGAGACAAACTGCTTTGGGTGTTTGCAAGGCTAGGAAAGAGCAGAGCCCGAGTCTTGCTGTTTATCTGCAATGACTGCCAGGGCAAGTGAGGACCAGCAAGACAATTCCTGCCTAGCACCTTCCTTGGAGGAGAGAGAGTGCAACGTTTCATTTTAGCATTTTGGCGCTCACGAGCGAGACAATCTGCTTTGGCTGTTTGCAAGGCTAGGAAAGAGCAGAGCCCCAGTCTTGCTCTTTATCTGCAATGACTGCCAGGGCAAGTGAGGACCAGCAAGACAATTCCTGCCTAGCACCTTCCTTGGAGGAGAGAGAGTGCAACGTTTCATTTTGCTATTTGGAGTGCGTGAGTGAGAAAAAGCAGACTGCCTGTTTGCAAGGCTAGGAAAGAGCAGAGCCCCAGTCTTGCTCTTTATCTGCAATGACTGCCAGGGCAAGTGTGGACCAGCAAGACAATTCCTGCCTAGCACCTTCCTTGGAGGAGAGAGTGCAACGTTTCATTTCGCTTTTTGGAGTGCGAGAGTGAGAAAAAGCAGAGTGCCTGTTTGCAAGGCTAGGAAAGAGCAGAGACCGAGTCTTGCTGTATATCTGCAATGTCTGCCAGGGCAAGTGAGGACCAGCAAGACAATTCCTGCCTAGCGCCTTCCTTGAAGGAGAGAGAGTGCAACATTTCATTTTAGCATTTTGGCGCTCACGAGGGAGACAAACTGCTTTGGCTGTTTGCAAGGCTAGGAAAGAGCAGAGCCCCAGTCTTGCTGTTCATCTGCAATGACTGCAAGGGCAAGTGAGGACCAGCAAGACAATTCCTGCCTAGCACCTTCCTTGGAGGAGAGAGAGTGCAACGTTTCATTTTAGCATTTTGGCGCTCACGAGCGAGACAAACTGCTTTGGCTGTTTGCAAGGCTAGGAAAGAGCAGAGCCCGAGTCCTGCTGTTTATCTGCAATGACTGCCAGGGCAAGTGAGGACCAGCAAGACAATTCCTGCCTAGCACCTTCCTTGGAGGAGAGAGAGTGCAACGTTTCATTTTAGCATTTTGGCGCTCACGAGCGAGACAAACTGCTTTGGCTGTTTGCAAGGCTAGGAAAGAGCAGAGCACGAGTCTTGCTGTTTATCTGCAATGACTGCCAGGGCAAGTGAGGACCAGCAAGACAATTCCTGCCTAGCACCTGCCTTGGAGGAGAGAGAGTGCAACGTTTCCTTCTGCTTTTTGGAGTGCGAGAGTGAGAAAAAGCAGAGTGCCTGTTTGCAAGGCTAGGAAAGAGCAGAGCCCGAGTCTTGCTGTTTATCTGCAATGTCTGCCAGGGCAAGTGAGGACCAGCAAGACAATTCCTGCCTAGCACCTTCCTTGGAGGAGAGAGACTGCAACGTTTCATTTTAGCATTTTGGCGCTCACGAGCGAGACAAACTGCTTTGGCTGTTTGCAAGGCTAGGAAAGAGCAGAGCCCGAGTCTTGCTGTTTATCTGCAATGACTGCCAGGGCAAGTGAGGACCAGCAAGACAATTCCTGCCTAGCACCTTCCTTGGAGGAGAGAGAGTGCAACGTTTCATTTTGCTATTTGGAGTGCGTGAGTGAGAAAAAGCAGAGTAGAGTACCTGTTTGCAAGGCTAGGAAAGAGCAGAGCCCCAGTCTTGCTCTTTATCTGCAATGAATGCCAGGGCAAGTGTGGACCAGCAAGGCAATTCCTGCCTAGCACCTTCCTTGGAGGAGAGAGTGTGCAACGTTTCATTTTAGCATTTTGGCGCTCACGAGCGAGACAAACTGCTTTGGGTGTTTGCAAGGCTAGGAAAGAGCAGAGCCCCAGTGTTGCTGTTTATCTGCAATGACTGCCAGGGCAAGTGAGGACCAGCAAGACAATTCCTGCCTAGCACCTTCCTTGGAGGAGAGAGAGTGCAACATTTCATTTTAGCATTTTGGCGCTCACGAGCGAGACAAACTGCTTTGGCTGTTTGCAAGGCTAGGAAAGAGCAGAGCCCCAGTCTTGCTCTTTATCTGCAATGACTGCCAGGGCAAGTGTGGACCAGCAAGACAATTCCTGCCTAGCAGCTTCCTTGGAGGAGAGAGAGTGCAACGTTTCATTTTAGCGTTTTGGCGCTCACGCGCGAGACAAACTGCTTTGGCTGTTTGCAAGGCTAGGAAAGAGCAGAGCCCCAGTCTTGCTGTTTATCTGCAATGACTGCCAGGGCAAGTGAGGACCAGCAAGACAATTCCTGCTAGCACCTTCCTTGGAGGAGAGAGAGTGCAACGTTTCATTTTGCTATTTGGAGTGCGTGAGTGAGAAAAAGCAGAGTGCCTGTTTGCAAGGCTAGGAAAGAGCAGAGCCCCAGTCTTGCTGTTTATCTGCAATGACTGCCAGGGCAAGTGAGGACCAGCAAGACAATTCCTGCCTAGCACCTGCCTTGGAGGAGAGAGTGTGCAACGTTTCATTTTGCTTTTTGGCTTGCGAGAGTGAGAAAAAGCAGAGTGCCTGTTTGCAGGGCTAGGAAAGAGCAGAGCCCCAGTCTTGCTGTCTATCTGCAATGACTGCCAGGGCAAGTGAGGACCATCAAGACAATTCCTGCCTAGCACCTTCCTTGGAGGAGAGAGAGTGCAACGTTTCATTTTAGCATTTTGGCGCTCACGAGCGAGACAAACTGCTTTGGCTGTTTGCAAGGCTAGGAAAGAGCAGAGCCCGAGTCTTGCTGTTTATCTGCAATGACTGCCAGGGCAAGTGAGGACCAGCAAGACAATTCCTGCCTAGCACCTTCCTTGGAGGAGAGAGAGTGCAACATTTCATTTTAGCATTTTGGCGCTCACGAGCGAGACAAAATTCTTTGGCTGTTTGCAGGGCTAGGAAAGAGCAGAGCCCCAGTCTTGCTGTTTATCTGCAATGACTGCCAGGGCAAGTGAGGACCAGCAAGACAATTCCTGCCTAGCACCTTCCTTGGAGGAGAGAGAGTGCAACATTTCATTTTAGCATTTTGGCGCTCACGAGCGAGACAAAATTCTTTGGCTGTTTGCAGGGCTAGGAAAGAGCAGAGCCCCAGTCTTGCTGTTTATCTGCAATGACTGCCAGGGCAAGTGAGGACCAGCAAGACAATTCCTGCCTAGCACCTTCCTTGGAGGAGAGAGAGTGCAACGTTTCATTTTGCTATTTGGAGTGCAAGAGTGAGAAAAAGCAGAGTGCCTGTTTGCAAGGCTAGGAAAGAGCAGAGCCCCAGTCTTGCTCTTTATCTGCAATGACTGCCAGGGCAAGTGTGGACCAGCAAGACAATTCCTGCCTAGCACCTTCCTTGGAGGAGAGAGAGTGCAACGTTTCATTTTAGCATTTTGGCGCTCACGAGCGAGACAAACTGCTTTGGCTGTTTGCAAGGCTAGGAAAGAGCAGAGCCCCAGTGTTTCTGTTTATCTGCAATGACTGCCAGGGCAAGTGAGGACCAGCAAGACAATTCCTGCCTAGCACCTTCCTTGGAGGAGAGAGAGTGCAACGTTTCATTTTAGCATTTTGGCGCTCACGAGCGAGACAAACTGCTTTGGCTGTTTGCAAGGCTAGGAAAGAGCAGAGCCCCAGTCTTGCTCTTTATCTGCAATGACTGCCAGGGCAAGTGTGGACCAGCAAGACAATTCCTGCCTAGCACCTTCCTTGGAGGAGAGAGTGTGCAACGTTTCATTTTAGTGTTTTGGCGCTCACGCGCGAGACAAACTGCTTTGGCTGCTTGCAAGGCTAGGAAAGAGCAGAGCCCGAGTCTTGCTGTTTATCTGCAATGACTGCCAGGGCAAGTGAGGACCAGCAAGACAATTCCTGCCTAGCACCTTCCTTGGAGGAGAGAGAGTGCAACATTTCATTTTAGCATTTTGGCGCTCACGAGCGAGACAAACTTCTTTGGCTGTTTGCAAGGCTAGGAAAGAGCAGAGCCCCAGTCTTGCTGTTTATCTGCAATGACTGCCAGGGCAAGTGAGGACCAGCAAGACAATTCCTGCCTAGCACCTTCCTTGGAGGAGAGAGAGTGCAACGTTTCATTTTGCTATTTGGAGTCCGTGAGTGAGAAAAAGCAGAGTGCCTGTTTGCAAGGCTAGGAAAGAGCAGAGCCCCAGTCTTGCTCTTTATCTGCAATGACTGCCAGGGCAAGTGTGGACCAGCAAGACAATTCCTGCCTAGCACCTTCCTTGGAGGAGAGAGAGTGCAACGTTTCATTTTAGCGTTTTGGCGCTCACGAGCGAGACAAACTGCTTTGGGTGTTTGCAAGGCTAGGAAAGAGCAGAGCCCCAGTCTTGCTCTTTATCTGCAATGACTGCCAGGGCAAGTGAGGACCAGCAAGACAATTCCTGCCTAGCACCTTCCTTGGAGGAGAGAGAGTGCAACGTTTCATTTTAGCATTTTGGCGCTCACGAGCGAGACAATCTGCTTTGGCTGTTTGCAAGGCTAGGAAAGAGCAGAGCCCCAGTCTTGCTCTTTATCTGCAATGACTGCCAGGGCAAGTGAGGACCAGCAAGACAATTCCTGCCTAGCACCTTCCTTGGAGGAGAGAGAGTGCAACGTTTCATTTTGCTATTTGGAGTGCGTGAGTGAGAAAAAGCAGACTGCCTGTTTGCAAGGCTAGGAAAGAGCAGAGCCCCAGTCTTGCTCTTTATCTGCAATGACTGCCAGGGCAAGTGTGGACCAGCAAGACAATTCCTGCCTAGCACCTTCCTTGGAGGAGAGAGTGCAACGTTTCATTTCGCTTTTTGGAGTGCGAGAGTGAGAAAAAGCAGAGTGCCTGTTTGCAAGGCTAGGAAAGAGCAGAGACCGAGTCTTGCTGTATATCTGCAATGTCTGCCAGGGCAAGTGAGGACCAGCAAGACAATTCCTGCCTAGCGCCTTCCTTGAAGGAGAGAGAGTGCAACATTTCATTTTAGCATTTTGGCGCTCACGAGGGAGACAAACTGCTTTGGCTGTTTGCAAGGCTAGGAAAGAGCAGAGCCCCAGTCTTGCTGTTCATCTGCAATGACTGCAAGGGCAAGTGAGGACCAGCAAGACAATTCCTGCCTAGCACCTTCCTTGGAGGAGAGAGAGTGCAACGTTTCATTTTAGCATTTTGGCGCTCACGAGCGAGACAAACTGCTTTGGCTGTTTGCAAGGCTAGGAAAGAGCAGAGCCCGAGTCCTGCTGTTTATCTGCAATGACTGCCAGGGCAAGTGAGGACCAGCAAGACAATTCCTGCCTAGCACCTTCCTTGGAGGAGAGAGAGTGCAACGTTTCATTTTAGCATTTTGGCGCTCACGAGCGAGACAAACTGCTTTGGCTGTTTGCAAGGCTAGGAAAGAGCAGAGCACGAGTCTTGCTGTTTATCTGCAATGACTGCCAGGGCAAGTGAGGACCAGCAAGGCAATTCCTGCCTAGCACCTTCCTTGGAGGAGAGAGAGTGCAACGTTTCATTTTAGCATTTTGGCGCTCACGAGCGAGACAAACTGCTTTGGCTGTTTGCAAGGCTAGGAAAGAGCAGAGCCCCAGTCTTGCTGTTTATCTGCAATGACTGCCAGGGCAAGTGTGGACCAGCAAGACAATTCCTGCCTAGCACCTTCCTTGGAGGAGAGAGAGTGCAACGTTTCATTTTAGCGTTTTGGCGCTCACGCGAGAGACAAACTTCTTTGGCTGTTTGCAAGGCTAGGAAAGAGCAGAGCCCGAGTCTTGCTGTTTATCTGCAATGACTGCCAGGGCAAGTGAGGACCAGCAAGACAATTCCTGCCTAGCACCTTCCTTGGAGGAGAGAGAGTGCAACATTTCATTTTAGCATTTTGGCGCTCACGAGCGAGACAAACTTCTTTGGCTGTTTGCAAGGCTAGGAAGAGCAGAGCCCCAGTCTTGCTGTTTATCTGCAATGACTGCCAGGGCAAGTGACGACCAGCAAGAGAATTCCTGCCTAGCACCTTCCTTGGAGGAGAGAGAGTGCAAGGTTTCATTTTGCTATTTGGAGTGCGTGAGTGAGAAAAAGCAGAGTGCCTGTTTGCAAGGCTAGGAAAGAGCAGAGCCCCAGTCTTGCTCTTTATCTGCAATGACTGCCAGGGCAAGTGTGGACCAGCAAGACAATTCCTGCCTAGCACCTTCCTTGGAGGAGAGAGAGTGCAACGTTTCATTTTAGCGTTTTGGCGCTCACGAGCGAGACAAAATGCTTTGGGTGTTTGCAAGGCTAGGAAAGAGCAGAGCCCGAGTCTTGCTGTTTATCTGCAATGACTGCCAGGGCAAGTGAGGACCAGCAAGACAATTCCTGCCTAGCACCTTCCTTGGAGGAGAGAGAGTGCAAAGTTTCATTTTAGGATTTTGGCGCTCACGAGCGAGACAAACTGCTTTGGCTGTTTGCAAGGCTAGGAAAGAGCAGAGCCCCAGTCTTGCTCTTTATCTGCAATGACTACCAGGGCAAGTGTGGACCAGCAAGACAATTCCTGCCTAGCACCTTCCTTGGAGGAGAGAGAGTGCAACGTTTCATTTTAGCGTTTTGGCGCTCACGCGCGAGACAAACTGCTTTGGCTGTTTGCAAGGCTAGGAAAGAGCAGAGCCCCAGTCTTGCTGTTTATCTGCAATGACTGCCAGGGCAAGTGAGGACCAGCAAGACAATTCCTGCTAGCACCTTCCTTGGAGGAGAGAGAGTGCAACGTTTCATTTTGCTATTTGGAGTGCGTGAGTGAGAAAAAGCAGAGTAGAGTACCTGTTTGCAAGGCTAGGAAAGAGCAGAGCCCCAGTCTTGCTCTTTATCTGCAATGACTGCCAGGGCAAGTGTGGACCAGCAAGACAATTCCTGCCTAGCACCTTCCTTGGAGGAGAGAGTGTGCCACGTTTCATTTTAGCATTTTGGCGCTCACGAGCGAGACAAACTGCTTTGGGTGTTTGCAAGGCTAGGAAAGAGCAGAGCCCCAGTGTTGCTGTTTATCTGCAATGACTGCCAGGGCAAGTGAGGACCAGCAAGACAATTCCTGCCTAGCACCTTCCTTGGAGGAGAGAGAGTGCAACATTTCATTTTAGCATTTTGGCGCTCACGAGCGAGACAAACTGCTTTAGCTTTTTGCAAGGCTAGGAAAGAGCAGAGCCCGAGTCTTGCTGTTTATCTGCAATGACTGCCAGGGCAAGTGAGGACCAGCAAGACAATTCCTGCCTAGCACCTTCCTTGGAGGAGAGAGAGTGCAACGTTTCATTTTAGCGTTTTGGCGCTCACGCGCGAGACAAACTGCTTTGGCTGTTTGCAAGGCTAGGAAAGAGCAGAGCCCCAGTCTTGCTGTTTATCTGCAATGACTGCCAGGGAAGTGAGGACCAGCAAGACAATTCCTGCTAGCACCTTCCTTGGAGGAGAGAGAGTGCAACGTTTCATTTTGCTATTTCGAGTGCGTGAGTGAGAAAAAGCAGAGTGCCTGTTTGCAAGGCTAGGAAAGAGCAGAGCCCCACTCTTGCTCTTTATCTGCAATGACTGCCAGGGCAAGTGTGGACCAGCAAGACAATTCCTGCCTAGCACCTTCCTTGGAGGAGAGAGAGTGCAACGTTTCATTTTAGCATTTTGGCGCTCACGAGCGAGACAAACTGCTTTGGCTGTTTGCAAGGCTAGGAAAGAGCAGAGCCCCAGTGTTGCTGTTTATCTGCAATGACTGCCAGGGCAAGTGAGGACCAGCAAGACAATTCCTGCCTAGCACCTTCCTTGGAGGAGAGAGAGTGCAACATTTCATTTTAGCATTTTGGCGCTCACGAGCGAGACAAACTGCTTTAGCTTTTTGCAAGGCTAGGAAAGAGCAGAGCCCCAGTCTTGCTGTTTATCTGCAATGACTGCCAGGGCAAGTGAGGACCAGCAAGACAATTCCTGCCTAGCACCTTCCTTGGAGGAGAGAGAGTGCAACGTTTCATTTTGCTATTTGGAGTCCGTGAGTGAGAAAAAGCAGAGTGCCTGTTTGCAAGGCTAGGAAAGAGCAGAGCCCCAGTCTTGCTCTTTATCTGCAATGACTGCCAGGGCAAGTGTGGACCAGCAAGACAATTCCTGCCTAGCACCTTCCTTGGAGGAGAGAGAGTGCAACGTTTCATTTTAGCATTTAAGCGCTCACGAGCGAGACAAACTGCTTTGGGTGTTTGCAAGGCTAGGAAAGAGCAGAGCCCGAGTCTTGCTGTTTATCTGCAATGACTGCCAGGGCAAGTGAGGACCAGCAAGACAATTCCTGCCTAGCACCTTCCTTGGAGGAGAGAGAGTGCAACGTTTCATTTTAGCATTTTGGCGCTACGAGCGAGACAATCTGCTTTGGCTGTTTGCAAGGCTAGGAAAGAGCAGAGCCCCAGTCTTGCTCTTTATCTGCAATGACTGCCAGGGCAAGTGAGGACCAGCAAGACAATTCCTGCCTAGCACCTTCCTTGGAGGAGAGAGAGTGCAACGTTTCATTTTGCTATTTGGAGTGCGTGAGTGAGAAAAAGCAGACTGCCTGTTTGCAAGGCTAGGAAAGAGCAGAGCCCCAGTCTTGCTCTTTATCTGCAATGACTGCCAGGGCAAGTGTGGACCAGCAAGACAATTCCTGCCTAGCACCTTCTTTGGAGGAGAGAGTGCAACGTTTCATTTCGCTTTTTGGAGTGCGAGAGTGAGAAAAAGCAGAGTGCCTGTTTGCAAGGCTAGGAAAGAGCAGAGCCCCAGTCTTGCTGTTCATCTGCAATGACTGCAAGGGCAAGTGAGGACCAGCAAGACAATTCCTGCCTAGCACCTTCCTTGGAGGAGAGAGAGTGCAACGTTTCATTTTAGCATTTTGGCGCTCACGAGCGAGACAAACTGCTTTGGCTGTTTGCAAGGCTAGGAAAGAGCAGAGCCCGAGTCTTGCTGTTTATCTGCAATGACTGCCAGGGCAAGTGAGGACCAGCAAGACAATTCCTGCCTAGCACCTTCCTTGGAGGAGAGAGAGTGCAACGTTTCATTTTAGCATTTTGGCGCTCACGAGCGAGACAAACTGCTTTGGCTGTTTGCAAGGCTAGGAAAGAGCAGAGCCCCAGTCTTGCTGTTTATCTGCAATGACTGCCAGGGCAAGTGAGGACCAGTAAGGCAATTCCTGCCTAGCACCTTCCTTGGAGGAGAGAGAGTGCAACGTTTCATTTTAGCATTTTGGCGCTCACGAGCGAGACAAACTGCTTTGGCTGTTTGCAAGGCTAGGAAAGAGCAGAGCCCCAGTCTTGCTGTTTATCTGCAATGACTGCCAGGGCAAGTGTGGACCAGCAAGACAATTCCTGCCTAGCACCTTCCTTGGAGGAGAGAGAGTGCAACGTTTCATTTTAGCGTTTTGGCGCTCACGCGAGAGACAAACTGCTTTGGCTGTTTGCAAGGCTAGGAAAGAGCAGAGCCCCAGTCTTGCTGTTTATCTGCAATGACTGCCAGGGCAAGTGAGGACCAGCAAGACAATTCCTGCCTAGCACCTTCCTTGGAGGAGAGAGAGTGCAACATTTCATTTTAGCATTTTGGCGCTCACGAGCGAGACAAACTTCTTTGGCTGTTTGCAAGGCTAGGAAAGAGCAGAGCCCCAGTCTTGCTGTTTATCTGCAATGACTGCCAGGGCAAGTGACGACCAGCAAGAGAATTCCTGCCTAGCACCTTCCTTGGAGGAGAGAGAGTGCAAGGTTTCATTTTGCTATTTGGAGTGCGTGAGTGAGAAAAAGCAGAGTGCCTGTTTGCAAGGCTAGGAAAGAGCAGAGCCCCAGTCTTGCTCTTTATCTGCAATGACTGCCAGGGCAAGTGTGGACCAGCAAGACAATTCCTGCCTAGCACCTTCCTTGGAGGAGAGAGAGTGCAACGTTTCATTTTAGCGTTTTGGCGCTCACGAGCGAGACAAAATGCTTTGGGTGTTTGCAAGGCTAGGAAAGAGCAGAGCCCGAGTCTTGCTGTTTATCTGCAATGACTGCCAGGGCAAGTGAGGACCAGCAAGACAATTCCTGCCTAGCACCTTCCTTGGAGGAGAGAGAGTGCAACGTTTCATTTTAGGATTTTGGCGCTCACGAGCGAGACAAACTGCTTTGGCTGTTTGCAAGGCTAGGAAAGAGCAGAGCCCCAGTCTTGCTCTTTATCTGCAATGACTACCAGGGCAAGTGTGGACCAGCAAGACAATTCCTGCCTAGCACCTTCCTTGGAGGAGAGAGAGTGCAACGTTTCATTTTAGCGTTTTGGCGCTCACGCGCGAGACAAACTGCTTTGGCTGTTTGCAAGGCTAGGAAAGAGCAGAGCCCCAGTCTTGCTGTTTATCTGCAATGACTGCCAGGGCAAGTGAGGACCAGCAAGACAATTCCTGCTAGCACCTTCCTTGGAGGAGAGAGAGTGCAACGTTTCATTTTGCTATTTGGAGTGCGTGAGTGAGAAAAAGCAGAGTGCCTGTTTGCAAGGCTAGGAAAGAGCAGAGCCCCAGTCTTGCTCTTTATCTGCAATGACTGCCAGGGCAAGTGTGGACCAGCAAGACAATTCCTGCCTAGCACCTTCCTTGGAGGAGAGAGAGTGCAACGTTTCATTTTAGCATTTTGGCGCTCACGAGCGAGACAAACTGCTTTGGCTGTTTGCAAGGCTAGGAAAGAGCAGAGCCCCAGTCTTGCTGTTTATCTGCAATGACTGCCAGGGCAAGTAAGGACCAGCAAGACAATTCCTGCCTAGCACCTGCCTTGGAGGAGAGAGTGTGCAACGTTTCATTTTGCTTTTTGGCTTGCGAGAGTGAGAAAAAGCAGAGTGCCTGTTTGCAGGGCTAGGAAAGAGCAGAGCCCCAGTCTTGCTGTCTATCTGCAATGACTGCCAGGGCAAGTGAGGACCAGCAAGACAATTCCTGCCTAGCACCTTCCTTGGAGGAGAGAGAGTGCAACGTTTCATTTTAGCATTTTGGCGCTCACGAGCGAGACAAACTGCTTTGGCTGTTTGCAAGGCTAGGAAAGAGCAGAGCCCGAGTCTTGCTGTTTATCTGCAATGACTGCCAGGGCAAGTGAGGACCAGCAAGACAATTCCTGCCTAGCACCTTCCTTGGAGGAGAGAGAGTGCAACGTTTCATTTTAGCATTTTGGCGCTCACGAGCGAGACAAACTGCTTTGGCTGTTTGCAAGGCTAGGAAAGAGCAGAGCCCGAGTCTTGCTGTTTATCTGCAATGACTGCCAGGGCAAGTGAGGACCAGCAAGACAATTCCTGCCTAGCACCTTCCTTGGAGGAGAGAGAGTGCAACGTTTCATTTTGCTATTTGGAGTGCGTGAGTGAGAAAAAGCAGAGTTGAGTACCTGTTTGCAAGGCTAGGAAAGAGCAGAGCCCCAGTCTTGCTCTTTATCTGCAATGACTGCCAGGGCAAGTGAGGACCAGCAAGACAATTCCTGCCTAGCACCTTCCTTGGAGGAGAGAGAGTGCAACGTTTCATTTTGCTATTTGGAGTGCGTGAGTGAGAAAAAGCAGACTGCCTGTTTGCAAGGCTAGGAAAGAGCAGAGCCCCAGTCTTGCTCTTTATCTGCAATGACTGCCAGGGCAAGTGTGGACCAGCAAGACAATTCCTGCCTAGCACCTTCTTTGGAGGAGAGAGTGCAACGTTTCATTTCGCTTTTTGGAGTGCGAGAGTGAGAAAAAGCAGAGTGCCTGTTTGCAAGGCTAGGAAAGAGCAGAGCCCCAGTGTTTCTGTTCATCTGCAATGACTGCAAGGGCAAGTGAGGACCAGCAAGACAATTCCTGCCTAGCACCTTCCTTGGAGGAGAGAGAGTGCAACGTTTCATTTTAGCATTTTGGCGCTCACGAGCGAGACAAACTGCTTTGGCTGTTTGCAAGGCTAGGAAAGAGCAGAGCCCGAGTCTTGCTGTTTATCTGCAATGACTGCCAGGGCAAGTGAGGACCAGCAAGACAATTCCTGCCTAGCACCTTCCTTGGAGGAGAGAGAGTGCAACGTTTCATTTTAGCATTTTGGCGCTCACGAGCGAGACAAACTGCTTTGGCTGTTTGCAAGGCTAGGAAAGAGCAGAGCCCGAGTCTTGCTGTTTATCTGCAATGACTGCCAGGGCAAGTGAGGACCAGTAAGGCAATTCCTGCCTAGCACCTTCCTTGGAGGAGAGAGAGTGCAACGTTTCATTTTGCTTTTTGGCTTGCGAGAGTGAGAAAAAGCAGAGTGCCTGTTTGCAGGGCTAGGAAAGAGCAGAGCCCCAGTCTTGCTGTTTATCTGCAATGACTGCCAGGGCAAGTGAGGACCAGCAAGACAATTCCTGCCTAGCACCTTCCTTGGAGGAGAGAGAGTGCAACATTTCATTTTAGCATTTTGGCGCTCACGAGCGAGACAAACTGCTTTGGCTGTTTGCAAGGCTAGGAAAGAGCAGAGCCCCAGTCTTGCTGTTTATCTGCAATGAGTGCCAGGGCAAGTGAGGACCAGCAAGACAATTCCTGCCTAGCACCTTCCTTGGAGGAGAGAGAGTGCAACGTTTCATTTTAGCATTTTGGCGCTCACGAGCGAGACAAACTGCTTTGGCTGTTTGCAAGGCTAGGAAAGAGCAGAGCCCCAGTGTTGCTGTTTATCTGCAATGACTGCCAGGGCAAGTGAGGACCAGCAAGACAATTCCTGCCTAGCACCTTCCTTGGAGGAGAGAGAGTGCAACATTTCATTTTAGCATTTTGGCGCTCACGAGCGAGACAAACTGCTTTAGCTTTTTGCAAGGCTAGGAAAGAGCAGAGCCCCAGTCTTGCTGTTTATCTGCAATGACTGCCAGGGCAAGTGAGGACCAGCCAGACAATTCCTGCCTAGCACCTTCCTTGGAGGAGAGAGAGTGCAACGTTTCATTTTAGCATTTTGGCGCTCACGAGCGAGACAAACTGCTTTGGCTGTTTGCAAGGCTAGGAAAGAGCAGAGCCCGAGTCTTGCTGTTTATCTGCAATGACTGCCAGGGCAAGTGAGGACCAGCAAGACAATTCCTGCCTAGCACCTTCCTTGGAGGAGAGAGAGTGCAACGTTTCATTTTGCTATTTGGAGTGCGTGAGTGAGAAAAAGCAGAGTAGAGTACCTGTTTGCAAGGCTAGGAAAGAGCAGAGCCCCAGTCTTGCTCTTTATCTGCAATGAATGCCAGGGCAAGTGTGGACCAGCAAGACAATTCCTGCCTAGCACCTTCCTTGGAGGAGAGAGTGTGCAACGTTTCATTTTAGCATTTTGGCGCTCACGAGCGAGACAAACTGCTTTGGGTGTTTGCAAGGCTAGGAAAGAGCAGAGCCCCAGTGTTGCTGTTTATCTGCAATGACTGCCAGGGCAAGTGAGGACCAGCAAGACAATTCCTGCCTAGCACCTGCCTTGGAGGAGAGAGTGTGCAACGTTTCATTTTGCTTTTTGGCTTGCGAGAGTGAGAAAAAGCAGAGTGCCTGTTTGCAGGGCTAGGAAAGAGCAGAGCCCCAGTCTTGCTGTCTATCTGCAATGACTGCCAGGGCAAGTGAGGACCATCAAGACAATTCCTGCCTAGCACCTTCCTTGGAGGAGAGAGAGTGCAACGTTTCATTTTAGCATTTTGGCGCTCACGAGCGAGACAAACTGCTTTGGCTGTTTGCAAGGCTAGGAAAGAGCAGAGCCCGAGTCTTGCTGTTTATCTGCAATGACTGCCAGGGCAAGTGAGGACCAGCAAGACAATTCCTGCCTAGCACCTTCCTTGGAGGAGAGAGAGTGCAACATTTCATTTTAGCATTTTGGCGCTCACGAGCGAGACAATATTCTTTGGCTGTTTGCAGGGCTAGGAAAGAGCAGAGCCCCAGTCTTGCTGTTTATCTGCAATGACTGCCAGGGCAAGTGAGGACCAGCAAGACAATTCCTGCCTAGCACCTTCCTTGGAGGAGAGAGAGTGCAACATTTCATTTTAGCATTTTGGCGCTCACGAGCGAGACAAAATTCTTTGGCTGTTTGCAGGGCTAGGAAAGAGCAGAGCCCCAGTCTTGCTGTTTATCTGCAATGACTGCCAGGGCAAGTGAGGACCAGCAAGACAATTCCTGCCTAGCACCTTCCTTGGAGGAGAGAGAGTGCAACATTTCATTTTAGCATTTTGGCGCTCACGAGCGAGACAAAATTCTTTGGCTGTTTGCAGGGCTAGGAAAGAGCAGAGCCCCAGTCTTGCTGTTTATCTGCAATGACTGCCAGGGCAAGTGAGGACCAGCAAGACAATTCCTGCCTAGCACCTTCCTTGGAGGAGAGAGAGTGCAACGTTTCATTTTGCTATTTGGAGTGCAAGAGTGAGAAAAAGCAGAGTGCCTGTTTGCAAGGCTAGGAAAGAGCAGAGCCCCAGTCTTGCTCTTTATCTGCAATGACTGCCAGGGCAAGTGTGGACCAGCAAGACAATTCCTGCCTAGCACCTTCCTTGGAGGAGAGAGAGTGCAACGTTTCATTTTAGCATTTTGGCGCTCACGAGCGAGACAAACTGCTTTGGCTGTTTGCAAGGCTAGGAAAGAGCAGAGCCCCAGTGTTTCTGTTTATCTGCAATGACTGCCAGGGCAAGTGAGGACCAGCAAGACAATTCCTGCCTAGCACCTTCCTTGGAGGAGAGAGAGTGCAACGTTTCATTTTAGCATTTTGGCGCTCACGAGCGAGACAAACTGCTTTGGCTGTTTGCAAGGCTAGGAAAGAGCAGAGCCCCAGTCTTGCTCTTTATCTGCAATGACTGCCAGGGCAAGTGTGGACCAGCAAGACAATTCCTGCCTAGCACCTTCCTTGGAGGAGAGAGTGTGCAACGTTTCATTTTAGTGTTTTGGCGCTCACGCGCGAGACAAACTGCTTTGGCTGCTTGCAAGGCTAGGAAAGAGCAGAGCCCGAGTCTTGCTGTTTATCTGCAATGACTGCCAGGGCAAGTGAGGACCAGCAAGACAATTCCTGCCTAGCACCTTCCTTGGAGGAGAGAGAGTGCAACATTTCATTTTAGCATTTTGGCGCTCACGAGCGAGACAAACTGCTTTGGCTGTTTGCAAGGCTAGGAAAGAGCAGAGCCCCAGTCTTGCTGTTTATCTGCAATGAGTGCCAGGGCAAGTGAGGACCAGCAAGACAATTCCTGCCTAGCACCTTCCTTGGAGGAGAGAGAGTGCAACGTTTCATTTTAGCATTTTGGCGCTCACGAGCGAGACAAACTGCTTTGGCTGTTTGCAAGGCTAGGAAAGAGCAGAGCCCGAGTCTTGCTGTTTATCTGCAATGACTGCCAGGGCAAGTGAGGACCAGCAAGACAATTCCTGCCTAGCACCTTCCTTGGAGGAGAGAGAGTGCAACGTTTCATTTTGCTATTTGGAGTGCGTGAGTGAGAAAAAGCAGAGTAGAGTACCTGTTTGCAAGGCTAGGAAAGAGCAGAGCCCCAGTCTTGCTCTTTATCTGCAATGAATGCCAGGGCAAGTGTGGACCAGCAAGACAATTCCTGCCTAGCACCTTCCTTGGAGGAGAGAGTGTGCAACGTTTCATTTTAGCATTTTGGCGCTCACGAGCGAGACAAACTGCTTTGGGTGTTTGCAAGGCTAGGAAAGAGCAGAGCCCCAGTGTTGCTGTTTATCTGCAATGACTGCCAGGGCAAGTGAGGACTAGCAAGACAATTCCTGCCTAGCACCTGCCTTGGAGGAGAGAGTGTGCAACGTTTCATTTTGCTTTTTGGCTTGCGAGAGTGAGAAAAAGCAGAGTGCCTGTTTGCAGGGCTAGGAAAGAGCAGAGCCCCAGTCTTGCTGTCTATCTGCAATGACTGCCAGGGCAAGTGAGGACCATCAAGACAATTCCTGCCTAGCACCTTCCTTGGAGGAGAGAGAGTGCAACGTTTCATTTTAGCATTTTGGCGCTCACGAGCGAGACAAACTGCTTTGGCTGTTTGCAAGGCTAGGAAAGAGCAGAGCCCGAGTCTTGCTGTTTATCTGCAATGACTGCCAGGGCAAGTGAGGACCAGCAAGACAATTCCTGCCTAGCACCTTCCTTGGAGGAGAGAGAGTGCAACATTTCATTTTAGCATTTTGGCGCTCACGAGCGAGACAATATTCTTTGGCTGTTTGCAGGGCTAGGAAAGAGCAGAGCCCCAGTCTTGCTGTTTATCTGCAATGACTGCCAGGGCAAGTGAGGACCAGCAAGACAATTCCTGCCTAGCACCTTCCTTGGAGGAGAGAGAGTGCAACATTTCATTTTAGCATTTTGGCGCTCACGAGCGAGACAAAATTCTTTGGCTGTTTGCAGGGCTAGGAAAGAGCAGAGCCCCAGTCTTGCTGTTTATCTGCAATGACTGCCAGGGCAAGTGAGGACCAGCAAGACAATTCCTGCCTAGCACCTTCCTTGGAGGAGAGAGAGTGCAACATTTCATTTTAGCATTTTGGCGCTCACGAGCGAGACAAAATTCTTTGGCTGTTTGCAGGGCTAGGAAAGAGCAGAGCCCCAGTCTTGCTGTTTATCTGCAATGACTGCCAGGGCAAGTGAGGACCAGCAAGACAATTCCTGCCTAGCACCTTCCTTGGAGGAGAGAGAGTGCAACGTTTCATTTTGCTATTTGGAGTGCAAGAGTGAGAAAAAGCAGAGTGCCTGTTTGCAAGGCTAGGAAAGAGCAGAGCCCCAGTCTTGCTCTTTATCTGCAATGACTGCCAGGGCAAGTGTGGACCAGCAAGACAATTCCTGCCTAGCACCTTCCTTGGAGGAGAGAGAGTGCAACGTTTCATTTTAGCATTTTGGCGCTCACGAGCGAGACAAACTGCTTTGGCTGTTTGCAAGGCTAGGAAAGAGCAGAGCCCCAGTGTTTCTGTTTATCTGCAATGACTGCCAGGGCAAGTGAGGACCAGCAAGACAATTCCTGCCTAGCACCTTCCTTGGAGGAGAGAGAGTGCAACGTTTCATTTTAGCATTTTGGCGCTCACGAGCGAGACAAACTGCTTTGGCTGTTTGCAAGGCTAGGAAAGAGCAGAGCCCCAGTCTTGCTCTTTATCTGCAATGACTGCCAGGGCAAGTGTGGACCAGCAAGACAATTCCTGCCTAGCACCTTCCTTGGAGGAGAGAGTGTGCAACGTTTCATTTTAGTGTTTTGGCGCTCACGCGCGAGACAAACTGCTTTGGCTGCTTGCAAGGCTAGGAAAGAGCAGAGCCCGAGTCTTGCTGTTTATCTGCAATGACTGCCAGGGCAAGTGAGGACCAGCAAGACAATTCCTGCCTAGCACCTTCCTTGGAGGAGAGAGAGTGCAACGTTTCATTTTGCTATTTGGAGTGCGTGAGTGAGAAAAAGCAGAGTAGAGTACCTGTTTGCAAGGCTAGGAAAGAGCAGAGCCCCAGTCTTGCTCTTTATCTGCAATGAATGCCAGGGCAAGTGTGGACCAGCAAGACAATTCCTGCCTAGCACCTTCCTTGGAGGAGAGAGTGTGCAACGTTTCATTTTAGCATTTTGGCGCTCACGAGCGAGACAAACTGCTTTGGGTGTTTGCAAGGCTAGGAAAGAGCAGAGCCCCAGTGTTGCTGTTTATCTGCAATGACTGCCAGGGCAAGTGAGGACCAGCAAGACAATTCCTGCCTAGCACCTGCCTTGGAGGAGAGAGTGTGCAACGTTTCATTTTGCTTTTTGGCTTGCGAGAGTGAGAAAAAGCAGAGTGCCTGTTTGCAGGGCTAGGAAAGAGCAGAGCCCCAGTCTTGCTGTCTATCTGCAATGACTGCCAGGGCAAGTGAGGACCATCAAGACAATTCCTGCCTAGCACCTTCCTTGGAGGAGAGAGAGTGCAACGTTTCATTTTAGCATTTTGGCGCTCACGAGCGAGACAAACTGCTTTGGCTGTTTGCAAGGCTAGGAAAGAGCAGAGCCCGAGTCTTGCTGTTTATCTGCAATGACTGCCAGGGCAAGTGAGGACCAGCAAGACAATTCCTGCCTAGCACCTTCCTTGGAGGAGAGAGAGTGCAACATTTCATTTTAGCATTTTGGCGCTCACGAGCGAGACAATATTCTTTGGCTGTTTGCAGGGCTAGGAAAGAGCAGAGCCCCAGTCTTGCTGTTTATCTGCAATGACTGCCAGGGCAAGTGAGGACCAGCAAGACAATTCCTGCCTAGCACCTTCCTTGGAGGAGAGAGAGTGCAACATTTCATTTTAGCATTTTGGCGCTCACGAGCGAGACAAAATTCTTTGGCTGTTTGCAGGGCTAGGAAAGAGCAGAGCCCCAGTCTTGCTGTTTATCTGCAATGACTGCCAGGGCAAGTGAGGACCAGCAAGACAATTCCTGCCTAGCACCTTCCTTGGAGGAGAGAGAGTGCAACGTTTCATTTTGCTATTTGGAGTGCAAGAGTGAGAAAAAGCAGAGTGCCTGTTTGCAAGGCTAGGAAAGAGCAGAGCCCCAGTCTTGCTCTTTATCTGCAATGACTGCCAGGGCAAGTGTGGACCAGCAAGACAATTCCTGCCTAGCACCTTCCTTGGAGGAGAGAGAGTGCAACGTTTCATTTTAGCATTTTGGCGCTCACGAGCGAGACAAACTGCTTTGGCTGTTTGCAAGGCTAGGAAAGAGCAGAGCCCCAGTGTTTCTGTTTATCTGCAATGACTGCCAGGGCAAGTGAGGACCAGCAAGACAATTCCTGCCTAGCACCTTCCTTGGAGGAGAGAGAGTGCAACGTTTCATTTTAGCATTTTGGCGCTCACGAGCGAGACAAACTGCTTTGGCTGTTTGCAAGGCTAGGAAAGAGCAGAGCCCCAGTCTTGCTCTTTATCTGCAATGACTGCCAGGGCAAGTGTGGACCAGCAAGACAATTCCTGCCTAGCACCTTCCTTGGAGGAGAGAGTGTGCAACGTTTCATTTTAGTGTTTTGGCGCTCACGCGCGAGACAAACTGCTTTGGCTGCTTGCAAGGCTAGGAAAGAGCAGAGCCCGAGTCTTGCTGTTTATCTGCAATGACTGCCAGGGCAAGTGAGGACCAGCAAGACAATTCCTGCCTAGCACCTTCCTTGGAGGAGAGAGAGTGCAACGTTTCATTTTGCTATTTGGAGTGCAAGAGTGAGAAAAAGCAGAGTGCCTGTTTGCAAGGCTAGGAAAGAGCAGAGCCCCAGTCTTGCTCTTTATCTGCAATGACTGCCAGGGCAAGTGTGGACCAGCAAGACAATTCCTGCCTAGCACCTTCCTTGGAGGAGAGAGAGTGCAACGTTTCATTTTAGCATTTAAGCGCTCACGAGCGAGACAAACTGCTTTGGGTGTTTGCAAGGCTAGGAAAGAGCAGAGCCCGAGTCTTGCTGTTTATCTGCAATGACTGCCAGGGCAAGTGAGGACCAGCAAGACAATTCCTGCCTAGCACCTTCCTTGGAGGAGAGAGAGTGCAACGTTTCATTTTAGCATTTTGGCGCTCACGAGCGAGACAATCTGCTTTGGCTGTTTGCAAGGCTAGGAAAGAGCAGAGCCCCAGTCTTGCTCTTTATCTGCAATGACTGCCAGGGCAAGTGAGGACCAGCAAGACAATTCCTGCCTAGCACCTTCCTTGGAGGAGAGAGAGTGCAACGTTTCATTTTGCTATTTGGAGTGCGTGAGTGAGAAAAAGCAGACTGCCTGTTTGCAAGGCTAGGAAAGAGCAGAGCCCCAGTCTTGCTCTTTATCTGCAATGACTGCCAGGGCAAGTGTGGACCAGCAAGACAATTCCTGCCTAGCACCTTCCTTGGAGGAGAGAGTGCAACGTTTCATTTCGCTTTTTGGAGTGCGAGAGTGAGAAAAAGCAGAGTGCCTGTTTGCAAGGCTAGGAAAGAGCAGAGACCGAGTCTTGCTGTTTATCTGCAATGTCTGCCAGGGCAAGTGAGGACCAGCAAGACAATTCCTGCCTAGCGCCTTCCTTGAAGGAGAGAGAGTGCAACATTTCATTTTAGCATTTTGGCGCTCACGAGCGAGACAAACTGCTTTGGCTGTTTGCAAGGCTAGGAAAGAGCAGAGCCCCAGTCTTGCTGTTCATCTGCAATGACTGCAAGGGCAAGTGAGGACCAGCAAGACAATTCCTGCCTAGCACCTTCCTTGGAGGAGAGAGAGTGCAACGTTTCATTTTAGCATTTTGGCGCTCACGAGCGAGACAAACTGCTTTGGCTGTTTGCAAGGCTAGGAAAGAGCAGAGCCCGAGTCTTGCTGTTTATCTGCAATGACTGCCAGGGCAAGTGAGGACCAGCAAGACAATTCCTGCCTAGCACCTTCCTTGGAGGAGAGAGAGTGCAACGTTTCATTTTAGCATTTTGGCGCTCACGAGCGAGACAAACTGCTTTGGCTGTTTGCAAGGCTAGGAAAGAGCAGAGCACGAGTCTTGCTGTTTATCTGCAATGACTGCCAGGGCAAGTGAGGACCAGCAAGGCAATTCCTGCCTAGCACCTTCCTTGGAGGAGAGAGAGTGCAACGTTTCATTTTAGCATTTTGGCGCTCACGAGCGAGACAAACTGCTTTGGCTGTTTGCAAGGCTAGGAAAGAGCAGAGCCCCAGTCTTGCTGTTTATCTGCAATGACTGCCAGGGCAAGTGTGGACCAGCAAGACAATTCCTGCCTAGCACCTTCCTTGGAGGAGAGAGTGTGCAACGTTTCATTTTAGTGTTTTGGCGCTCACGCGCGAGACAAACTGCTTTGGCTGCTTGCAAGGCTAGGAAAGAGCAGAGCCCGAGTCTTGCTGTTTATCTGCAATGACTGCCAGGGCAAGTGAGGACCAGCAAGACAATTCCTGCCTAGCACCTTCCTTGGAGGAGAGAGAGTGCAACATTTCATTTTAGCATTTTGGCGCTCACGAGCGAGACAAACTGCTTTGGCTGTTTGCAAGGCTAGGAAAGAGCAGAGCCCCAGTCTTGCTGTTTATCTGCAATGAGTGCCAGGGCAAGTGAGGACCAGCAAGACAATTCCTGCTTAGCACCTTCCTTGGAGGAGAGAGAGTGCAACGTTTCATTTTAGCATTTTGGCGCTCACGAGCGAGACAAACTGCTTTGGCTGTTTGCAAGGCTAGGAAAGAGCAGAGCCCCAGTGTTGCTGTTTATCTGCAATGACTGCCAGGGCAAGTGAGGACCAGCAAGACAATTCCTGCCTAGCACCTTCCTTGGAGGAGAGAGAGTGCAACATTTCATTTTAGCATTTTGGCGCTCACGAGCGAGACAAACTGCTTTAGCTTTTTGCAAGGCTAGGAAAGAGCAGAGCCCCAGTCTTGCTGTTTATCTGCAATGACTGCCAGGGCAAGTGAGGACCAGCAAGACAATCCCTGCCTAGCACCTTCCTTGGAGGAGAGAGAGTGCAACGTTTCATTTTGCTATTTGGAGTCCGTGAGTGAGAAAAAGCAGAGTGCCTGTTTGCAAGGCTAGGAAAGAGCAGAGCCCCAGTCTTGCTCTTTATCTGCAATGACTGCCAGGGCAAGTGTGGACCAGCAAGACAATTCCTGCCTAGCACCTTCCTTGGAGGAGAGAGAGTGCAACGTTTCATTTTAGCATTTAAGCGCTCACGAGCGAGACAAACTGCTTTGGGTGTTTGCAAGGCTAGGAAAGAGCAGAGCCCGAGTCTTGCTGTTTATCTGCAATGACTGCCAGGGCAAGTGAGGACCAGCAAGACAATTCCTGCCTAGCACCTTCCTTGGAGGAGAGAGAGTGCAACGTTTCATTTTAGCATTTTGGCGCTCACGAGCGAGACAATCTGCTTTGGCTGTTTGCAAGGCTAGGAAAGAGCAGAGCCCCAGTCTTGCTCTTTATCTGCAATGACTGCCAGGGCAAGTGAGGACCAGCAAGACAATTCCTGCCTAGCACCTTCCTTGGAGGAGAGAGAGTGCAACGTTTCATTTTGCTATTTGGAGTGCGTGAGTGAGAAAAAGCAGACTGCCTGTTTGCAAGGCTAGGAAAGAGCAGAGCCCCAGTCTTGCTCTTTATCTGCAATGACTGCCAGGGCAAGTGTGGACCAGCAAGACAATTCCTGCCTAGCACCTTCCTTGGAGGAGAGAGTGCAACGTTTCATTTCGCTTTTTGGAGTGCGAGAGTGAGAAAAAGCAGAGTGCCTGTTTGCAAGGCTAGGAAAGAGCAGAGACCGAGTCTTGCTGTTTATCTGCAATGTCTGCCAGGGCAAGTGAGGACCAGCAAGACAATTCCTGCCTAGCGCCTTCCTTGAAGGAGAGAGAGTGCAACATTTCATTTTAGCATTTTGGCGCTCACGAGCGAGACAAACTGCTTTGGCTGTTTGCAAGGCTAGGAAAGAGCAGAGCCCCAGTCTTGCTGTTCA
Organism: Phaethon aethereus; assembly: GCF_964289735.1. NCBI lineage: Eukaryota > Metazoa > Chordata > Aves > Phaethontiformes > Phaethontidae > Phaethon > Phaethon aethereus. The sequence goes on along the minus strand of NW_028113846.1, from coordinate 15,246 downwards.
TCTGCAATGACTGCAAGGGCAAGTGAGGACCAGCAAGACAATTCCTGCCTAGCACCTTCCTTGGAGGAGAGAGAGTGCAACGTTTCATTTTAGCATTTTGGCGCTCACGAGCGAGACAAACTGCTTTGGCTGTTTGCAAGGCTAGGAAAGAGCAGAGCCCGAGTCTTGCTGTTTATCTGCAATGACTGCCAGGGCAAGTGAGGACCAGCAAGACAATTCCTGCCTAGCACCTTCCTTGGAGGAGAGAGAGTGCAACGTTTCATTTTAGCATTTTGGCGCTCACGAGCGAGACAAACTGCTTTGGCTGTTTGCAAGGCTAGGAAAGAGCAGAGCACGAGTCTTGCTGTTTATCTGCAATGACTGCCAGGGCAAGTGAGGACCAGCAAGGCAATTCCTGCCTAGCACCTTCCTTGGAGGAGAGAGAGTGCAACGTTTCATTTTAGCATTTTGGCGCTCACGAGCGAGACAAACTGCTTTGGCTGTTTGCAAGGCTAGGAAAGAGCAGAGCCCCAGTCTTGCTGTTTATCTGCAATGACTGCCAGGGCAAGTGTGGACCAGCAAGACAATTCCTGCCTAGCACCTTCCTTGGAGGAGAGAGTGTGCAACGTTTCATTTTAGTGTTTTGGCGCTCACGCGCGAGACAAACTGCTTTGGCTGCTTGCAAGGCTAGGAAAGAGCAGAGCCCGAGTCTTGCTGTTTATCTGCAATGACTGCCAGGGCAAGTGAGGACCAGCAAGACAATTCCTGCCTAGCACCTTCCTTGGAGGAGAGAGAGTGCAACATTTCATTTTAGCATTTTGGCGCTCACGAGCGAGACAAACTGCTTTGGCTGTTTGCAAGGCTAGGAAAGAGCAGAGCCCCAGTCTTGCTGTTTATCTGCAATGAGTGCCAGGGCAAGTGAGGACCAGCAAGACAATTCCTGCTTAGCACCTTCCTTGGAGGAGAGAGAGTGCAACGTTTCATTTTAGCATTTTGGCGCTCACGAGCGAGACAAACTGCTTTGGCTGTTTGCAAGGCTAGGAAAGAGCAGAGCCCCAGTGTTGCTGTTTATCTGCAATGACTGCCAGGGCAAGTGAGGACCAGCAAGACAATTCCTGCCTAGCACCTTCCTTGGAGGAGAGAGAGTGCAACATTTCATTTTAGCATTTTGGCGCTCACGAGCGAGACAAACTGCTTTAGCTTTTTGCAAGGCTAGGAAAGAGCAGAGCCCCAGTCTTGCTGTTTATCTGCAATGACTGCCAGGGCAAGTGAGGACCAGCAAGACAATCCCTGCCTAGCACCTTCCTTGGAGGAGAGAGAGTGCAACGTTTCATTTTGCTATTTGGAGTCCGTGAGTGAGAAAAAGCAGAGTGCCTGTTTGCAAGGCTAGGAAAGAGCAGAGCCCCAGTCTTGCTCTTTATCTGCAATGACTGCCAGGGCAAGTGTGGACCAGCAAGACAATTCCTGCCTAGCACCTTCCTTGGAGGAGAGAGAGTGCAACGTTTCATTTTAGCATTTAAGCGCTCACGAGCGAGACAAACTGCTTTGGGTGTTTGCAAGGCTAGGAAAGAGCAGAGCCCGAGTCTTGCTGTTTATCTGCAATGACTGCCAGGGCAAGTGAGGACCAGCAAGACAATTCCTGCCTAGCACCTTCCTTGGAGGAGAGAGAGTGCAACGTTTCATTTTAGCATTTTGGCGCTCACGAGCGAGACAATCTGCTTTGGCTGTTTGCAAGGCTAGGAAAGAGCAGAGCCCCAGTCTTGCTCTTTATCTGCAATGACTGCCAGGGCAAGTGAGGACCAGCAAGACAATTCCTGCCTAGCACCTTCCTTGGAGGAGAGAGAGTGCAACGTTTCATTTTGCTATTTGGAGTGCGTGAGTGAGAAAAAGCAGACTGCCTGTTTGCAAGGCTAGGAAAGAGCAGAGCTTGAGTCTTGCTCTTTATCTGCAATGACTGCCAGGGCAAGTGTGGACCAGCAAGACAATTCCTGCCTAGCACCTTCCTTGGAGGAGAGAGTGCAACGTTTCATTTCGCTTTTTGGAGTGCGAGAGTGAGAAAAAGCAGAGTGCCTGTTTGCAAGGCTAGGAAAGAGCAGAGACCGAGTCTTGCTGTTTATCTGCAATGTCTGCCAGGGCAAGTGAGGACCAGCAAGACAATTCCTGCCTAGCGCCTTCCTTGAAGGAGAGAGAGTGCAACATTTCATTTTAGCATTTTGGCGGTCACGAGCGAGACAAACTGCTTTGGCTGTTTGCAAGGCTAGGAAAGAGCAGAGCCCCAGTCTTGCTGTTCATCTGCAATGACTGCAAGGGCAAGTGAGGACCAGAAAGACAATTCCTGCCTAGCACCTTCCTTGGAGGAGAGAGAGTGCAACGTTTCATTTTAGCATTTTGGCGCTCACGAGCGAGACAAACTGCTTTGGCTGTTTGCAAGGCTAGGAAAGAGCAGAGCCCGAGTCTTGCTGTTTATCTGCAATGACTGCCAGGGCAAGTGAGGACCAGCAAGACAATTCCTGCCTAGCACCTTCCTTGGAGGAGAGAGAGTGCAACGTTTCATTTTAGCATTTTGGCGCTCACGAGCGAGACAAACTGCTTTGGCTGTTTGCAAGGCTAGGAAAGAGCAGAGCCCCAGTCTTGCTGTTTATCTGCAATGACTGCCAGGGCAAGTGAGGACCAGCAAGGCAATTCCTGCCTAGCACCTTCCTTGGAGGAGAGAGAGTGCAACGTTTCATTTTAGCATTTTGGCGCTCACGAGGGAGACAAACCGCTTTGGCTGTTTGCAAGGCTAGGAAAGAGCAGAGACCCAGTCTTGCTGTTTATCTGCAATGACTGCCAGGGCAAGTGTGGACCAGCAAGACAATTCCTGCCTAGCACCTTCCTTGGAGGAGAGAGAGTGCAACGTTTCATTTTAGCGTTTTGGCGCTCACGCGAGAGACAAACTGCTTTGGCTGTTTGTAAGGCTAGGAAAGAGCAGAGCCCGAGTCTTGCTGTTTATCTGCAATGACTGCCAGGGCAAGTGAGGACCAGCAAGACAATTCCTGCCTAGCACCTTCCTTGGAGGAGAGAGAGTGCAACATTTCATTTTAGCATTTTGGCGCTCACGAGCGAGACAAACTTCTTTGGCTGTTTGCAAGGCTAGGAAAGAGCAGAGCCCCAGTCTTGCTGTTTATCTGCAATGACTGCCAGGGCAAGTGACGACCAGCAAGAGAATTCCTGCCTAGCACCTTCCTTGGAGGAGAGAGAGTGCAAGGTTTCATTTTGCTATTTGGAGTGCGTGAGTGAGAAAAAGCAGAGTGCCTGTTTGCAAGGCTAGGAAAGAGCAGAGCCCCAGTCTTGCTCTTTATCTGCAATGACTGCCAGGGCAAGTGTGGACCAGCAAGACAATTCCTGCCTAGCACCTTCCTTGGAGGAGAGAGAGTGCAACGTTTCATTTTAGCGTTTTGGCGCTCACGAGCGAGACAAACTGCTTTGGCTGTTTGCAAGGCTAGGAAAGAGCAGAGCCCCAGTCTTGCTCTTTATCTGCAATGACTACCAGGGCAAGTGTGGACCAGCAAGACAATTCCTGCCTAGCACCTTCCTTGGAGGAGAGAGAGTGCAACGTTTCATTTTAGCGTTTTGGCGCTCACGCGCGAGACAAACTGCTTTGGCTGTTTGCAAGGCTAGGAAAGAGCAGAGCCCCAGTCTTGCTGTTTATCTGCAATGACTGCCAGGGCAAGTGAGGACCAGCAAGACAATTCCTGCTAGCACCTTCCTTGGAGGAGAGAGAGTGCAACGTTTCATTTTGCTATTTGGAGTGCGTGAGTGAGAAAAAGCAGAGTGCCTGTTTGCAAGGCTAGGAAAGAGCAGAGCCCCAGTCTTGCTCTTTATCTGCAATGACTGCCAGGGCAAGTGTGGACCAGCAAGACAATTCCTGCCTAGCACCTTCCTTGGAGGAGAGAGAGTGCAACGTTTCATTTTAGCATTTTGGCGCTCACGAGCGAGACAAACTGCTTTGGCTGTTTGCAAGGCTAGGAAAGAGCAGAGCCCGAGTCTTGCTGTTTATCTGCAATGACTGCCAGGGCAAGTGAGGACCAGCAAGACAATTCCTGCCTAGCACCTGCCTTGGAGGAGAGAGTGTGCAACGTTTCATTTTGCTTTTTGGCTTGCGAGAGTGAGAAAAAGCAGAGTGCCTGTTTGCAGGGCTAGGAAAGAGCAGAGCCCCAGTCTTGCTGTCTATCTGCAATGACTGCCAGGGCAAGTGAGGACCATCAAGACAATTCCTGCCTAGCACCTTCCTTGGAGGAGAGAGAGTGCAACGTTTCATTTTAGCATTTTGGCGCTCACGAGCGAGACAAACTGCTTTGGCTGTTTGCAAGGCTAGGAAAGAGCAGAGCCCGAGTCTTGCTGTTTATCTGCAATGACTGCCAGGGCAAGTGAGGACCAGCAAGACAATTCCTGCCTAGCACCTTCCTTGGAGGAGAGAGAGTGCAACATTTCATTTTAGCATTTTGGCGCTCACGAGCGAGACAATATTCTTTGGCTGTTTGCAGGGCTAGGAAAGAGCAGAGCCCCAGTCTTGCTGTTTATCTGCAATGACTGCCAGGGCAAGTGAGGACCAGCAAGACAATTCCTGCCTAGCACCTTCCTTGGAGGAGAGAGAGTGCAACATTTCATTTTAGCATTTTGGCGCTCACGAGCGAGACAAAATTCTTTGGCTGTTTGCAGGGCTAGGAAAGAGCAGAGCCCCAGTCTTGCTGTTTATCTGCAATGACTGCCAGGGCAAGTGAGGACCAGCAAGACAATTCCTGCCTAGCACCTTCCTTGGAGGAGAGAGAGTGCAACGTTTCATTTTGCTATTTGGAGTGCAAGAGTGAGAAAAAGCAGAGTGCCTGTTTGCAAGGCTAGGAAAGAGCAGAGCCCCAGTCTTGCTCTTTATCTGCAATGACTGCCAGGGCAAGTGTGGACCAGCAAGACAATTCCTGCCTAGCACCTTCCTTGGAGGAGAGAGAGTGCAACGTTTCATTTTAGCATTTTGGCGCTCACGAGCGAGACAAACTGCTTTGGCTGTTTGCAAGGCTAGGAAAGAGCAGAGCCCCAGTGTTTCTGTTTATCTGCAATGACTGCCAGGGCAAGTGAGGACCAGCAAGACAATTCCTGCCTAGCACCTTCCTTGGAGGAGAGAGAGTGCAACGTTTCATTTTAGCATTTTGGCGCTCACGAGCGAGACAAACTGCTTTGGCTGTTTGCAAGGCTAGGAAAGAGCAGAGCCCCAGTCTTGCTCTTTATCTGCAATGACTGCCAGGGCAAGTGTGGACCAGCAAGACAATTCCTGCCTAGCACCTTCCTTGGAGGAGAGAGTGTGCAACGTTTCATTTTAGTGTTTTGGCGCTCACGCGCGAGACAAACTGCTTTGGCTGCTTGCAAGGCTAGGAAAGAGCAGAGCCCGAGTCTTGCTGTTTATCTGCAATGACTGCCAGGGCAAGTGAGGACCAGCAAGACAATTCCTGCCTAGCACCTTCCTTGGAGGAGAGAGAGTGCAACGTTTCATTTTGCTATTTGGAGTGCAAGAGTGAGAAAAAGCAGAGTGCCTGTTTGCAAGGCTAGGAAAGAGCAGAGCCCCAGTCTTGCTCTTTATCTGCAATGACTGCCAGGGCAAGTGTGGACCAGCAAGACAATTCCTGCCTAGCACCTTCCTTGGAGGAGAGAGTGCAACGTTTCATTTCGCTTTTTGGAGTGCGAGAGTGAGAAAAAGCAGAGTGCCTGTTTGCAAGGCTAGGAAAGAGCAGAGACCGAGTCTTGCTGTTTATCTGCAATGTCTGCCAGGGCAAGTGAGGACCAGCAAGACAATTCCTGCCTAGCGCCTTCCTTGAAGGAGAGAGAGTGCAACATTTCATTTTAGCATTTTGGCGCTCACGAGCGAGACAAACTGCTTTGGCTGTTTGCAAGGCTAGGAAAGAGCAGAGCCCCAGTCTTGCTGTTCATCTGCAATGACTGCAAGGGCAAGTGAGGACCAGCAAGACAATTCCTGCCTAGCACCTTCCTTGGAGGAGAGAGAGTGCAACGTTTCATTTTAGCATTTTGGCGCTCACGAGCGAGACAAACTGCTTTGGCTGTTTGCAAGGCTAGGAAAGAGCAGAGCCCGAGTCTTGCTGTTTATCTGCAATGACTGCCAGGGCAAGTGAGGACCAGCAAGGCAATTCCTGCCTAGCACCTTCCTTGGAGGAGAGAGAGTGCAACGTTTCATTTTAGCATTTTGGCGCTCACGAGCGAGACAAACTGCTTTGGCTGTTTGCAAGGCTAGGAAAGAGCAGAGCACGAGTCTTGCTGTTTATCTGCAATGACTGCCAGGGCAAGTGAGGACCAGCAAGGCAATTCCTGCCTAGCACCTTCCTTGGAGGAGAGAGAGTGCAACGTTTCATTTTAGCATTTTGGCGCTCACGAGCGAGACAAACTGCTTTGGCTGTTTGCAAGGCTAGGAAAGAGCAGAGCCCCAGTCTTGCTGTTTATCTGCAATGACTGCCAGGGCAAGTGTGGACCAGCAAGACAATTCCTGCCTAGCACCTTCCTTGGAGGAGAGAGTGTGCAACGTTTCATTTTAGTGTTTTGGCGCTCACGCGCGAGACAAACTGCTTTGGCTGCTTGCAAGGCTAGGAAAGAGCAGAGCCCGAGTCTTGCTGTTTATCTGCAATGACTGCCAGGGCAAGTGAGGACCAGCAAGACAATTCCTGCCTAGCACCTTCCTTGGAGGAGAGAGAGTGCAACGTTTCATTTTAGCATTTTGGCGCTCACGAGCGAGACAAACTGCTTTGGCTGTTTGCAAGGCTAGGAAAGAGCAGAGCCCCAGTCTTGCTGTTTATCTGCAATGAGTGCCAGGGCAAGTGAGGACCAGCAAGACAATTCCTGCCTAGCACCTTCCTTGGAGGAGAGAGAGTGCAACGTTTCATTTTAGCATTTTGGCGCTCACGAGCGAGACAAACTGCTTTGGCTGTTTGCAAGGCTAGGAAAGAGCAGAGCCCCAGTGTTGCTGTTTATCTGCAATGACTGCCAGGGCAAGTGAGGACCAGCAAGACAATTCCTGCCTAGCACCTTCCTTGGAGGAGAGAGAGTGCAACATTTCATTTTAGCATTTTGGCGCTCACGAGCGAGACAAACTGCTTTAGCTTTTTGCAAGGCTAGGAAAGAGCAGAGCCCCAGTCTTGCTGTTTATCTGCAATGACTGCCAGGGCAAGTGAGGACCAGCAAGACAATTCCTGCCTAGCACCTTCCTTGGAGGAGAGAGAGTGCAACGTTTCATTTTGCTATTTGGAGTCCGTGAGTGAGAAAAAGCAGAGTGCCTGTTTGCAAGGCTAGGAAAGAGCAGAGCCCCAGTCTTGCTCTTTATCTGCAATGACTGCCAGGGCAAGTGTGGACCAGCAAGACAATTCCTGCCTAGCACCTTCCTTGGAGGAGAGAGAGTGCAACGTTTCATTTTAGCATTTAAGCGCTCACGAGCGAGACAAACTGCTTTGGGTGTTTGCAAGGCTAGGAAAGAGCAGAGCCCGAGTCTTGCTGTTTATCTGCAATGACTGCCAGGGCAAGTGAGGACCAGCAAGACAATTCCTGCCTAGCACCTTCCTTGGAGGAGAGAGAGTGCAACGTTTCATTTTAGCATTTTGGCGCTCACGAGCGAGACAATCTGCTTTGGCTGTTTGCAAGGCTAGGAAAGAGCAGAGCCCCAGTCTTGCTCTTTATCTGCAATGACTGCCAGGGCAAGTGAGGACCAGCAAGACAATTCCTGCCTAGCACCTTCCTTGGAGGAGAGAGAGTGCAACGTTTCATTTTGCTATTTGGAGTGCGTGAGTGAGAAAAAGCAGACTGCCTGTTTGCAAGGCTAGGAAAGAGCAGAGCTTGAGTCTTGCTCTTTATCTGCAATGACTGCCAGGGCAAGTGTGGACCAGCAAGACAATTCCTGCCTAGCACCTTCCTTGGAGGAGAGAGTGCAACGTTTCATTTCGCTTTTTGGAGTGCGAGAGTGAGAAAAAGCAGAGTGCCTGTTTGCAAGGCTAGGAAAGAGCAGAGACCGAGTCTTGCTGTTTATCTGCAATGTCTGCCAGGGCAAGTGAGGACCAGCAAGACAATTCCTGCCTAGCGCCTTCCTTGAAGGAGAGAGAGTGCAACATTTCATTTTAGCATTTTGGCGCTCACGAGGGAGACAAACTGCTTTGGCTGTTTGCAAGGCTAGGAAAGAGCAGAGCCCCAGTCTTGCTGTTCATCTGCAATGACTGCAAGGGCAAGTGAGGACCAGCAAGACAATTCCTGCCTAGCACCTTCCTTGGAGGAGAGAGAGTGCAACGTTTCATTTTAGCATTTTGGCGCTCACGAGCGAGACAAACTGCTTTGGCTGTTTGCAAGGCTAGGAAAGAGCAGAGCCCCAGTCTTGCTCTTTATCTGCAATGACTGCCAGGGCAAGTGAGGACCAGCAAGACAATTCCTGCCTAGCACCTTCCTTGGAGGAGAGAGAGTGCAACGTTTCATTTTAGCATTTTGGCGCTCACGAGCGAGACAAACTGCTTTGGCTGTTTGCAAGGCTAGGAAAGAGCAGAGCCCCAGTCTTGCTGTTTATCTGCAATGACTGCCAGGGCAAGTGAGGACCAGCAAGGCAATTCCTGCCTAGCACCTTCCTTGGAGGAGAGAGAGTGCAACGTTTCATTTTAGCATTTTGGCGCTCACGAGGGAGACAAACCGCTTTGGCTGTTTGCAAGGCTAGGAAAGAGCAGAGACCCAGTCTTGCTGTTTATCTGCAATGACTGCCAGGGCAAGTGTGGACCAGCAAGACAATTCCTGCCTAGCACCTTCCTTGGAGGAGAGAGAGTGCAACGTTTCATTTTAGCGTTTTGGCGGTCACGCGAGAGACAAACTGCTTTGGCTGTTTGTAAGGCTAGGAAAGAGCAGAGCCCGAGTCTTGCTGTTTATCTGCAATGACTGCCAGGGCAAGTGAGGACCAGCAAGACAATTCCTGCCTAGCACCTTCCTTGGAGGAGAGAGAGTGCAACATTTCATTTTAGCATTTTGGCGCTCACGAGCGAGACAAACTTCTTTGGCTGTTTGCAAGGCTAGGAAAGAGCAGAGCCCCAGTCTTGCTGTTTATCTGCAATGACTGCCAGGGCAAGTGACGACCAGCAAGAGAATTCCTGCCTAGCACCTTCCTTGGAGGAGAGAGAGTGCAAGGTTTCATTTTGCTATTTGGAGTGCGTGAGTGAGAAAAAGCAGAGTGCCTGTTTGCAAGGCTAGGAAAGAGCAGAGCCCCAGTCTTGCTCTTTATCTGCAATGACTGCCAGGGCAAGTGTGGACCAGCAAGACAATTCCTGCCTAGCACCTTCCTTGGAGGAGAGAGAGTGCAACGTTTCATTTTAGCGTTTTGGCGCTCACGAGCGAGACAAACTGCTTTGGCTGTTTGCAAGGCTAGGAAAGAGCAGAGCCCCAGTCTTGCTCTTTATCTGCAATGACTACCAGGGCAAGTGTGGACCAGCAAGACAATTCCTGCCTAGCACCTTCCTTGGAGGAGAGAGAGTGCAACGTTTCATTTTAGCGTTTTGGCGCTCACGCGCGAGACAAACTGCTTTGGCTGTTTGCAAGGCTAGGAAAGAGCAGAGCCCCAGTCTTGCTGTTTATCTGCAATGACTGCCAGGGCAAGTGAGGACCAGCAAGACAATTCCTGCTAGCACCTTCCTTGGAGGAGAGAGAGTGCAACGTTTCATTTTGCTATTTGGAGTGCGTGAGTGAGAAAAAGCAGAGTGCCTGTTTGCAAGGCTAGGAAAGAGCAGAGCCCCAGTCTTGCTCTTTATCTGCAATGACTGCCAGGGCAAGTGTGGACCAGCAAGACAATTCCTGCCTAGCACCTTCCTTGGAGGAGAGAGAGTGCAACGTTTCATTTTAGCATTTTGGCGCTCACGAGCGAGACAAACTGCTTTGGCTGTTTGCAAGGCTAGGAAAGAGCAGAGCCCGAGTCTTGCTGTTTATCTGCAATGACTGCCAGGGCAAGTGAGGACCAGCAAGACAATTCCTGCCTAGCACCTGCCTTGGAGGAGAGAGTGTGCAACGTTTCATTTTGCTTTTTGGCTTGCGAGAGTGAGAAAAAGCAGAGTGCCTGTTTGCAGGGCTAGGAAAGAGCAGAGCCCCAGTCTTGCTGTCTATCTGCAATGACTGCCAGGGCAAGTGAGGACCAGCAAGACAATTCCTGCCTAGCACCTTCCTTGGAGGAGAGAGAGTGCAACGTTTCATTTTAGCATTTTGGCGCTCACGAGCGAGACAAACTGCTTTGGCTGTTTGCAAGGCTAGGAAAGAGCAGAGCCCGAGTCTTGCTGTTTATCTGCAATGACTGCCAGGGCAAGTGAGGACCAGCAAGACAATTCCTGCCTAGCACCTTCCTTGGAGGAGAGAGAGTGCAACGTTTCATTTTAGCATTTTGGCGCTCACGAGCGAGACAATCTGCTTTGGCTGTTTGCAAGGCTAGGAAAGAGCAGAGCCCCAGTCTTGCTCTTTATCTGCAATGACTGCCAGGGTAAGTGAGGACCAGCAAGACAATTCCTGCCTAGCACCTTCCTTGGAGGAGAGAGAGTGCAACGTTTCATTTTGCTATTTGGAGTGCGTGAGTGAGAAAAAGCAGACTGCCTGTTTGCAAGGCTAGGAAAGAGCAGAGCTTGAGTCTTGCTCTTTATCTGCAATGACTGCCAGGGCAAGTGTGGACCAGCAAGACAATTCCTGCCTAGCACCTTCCTTGGAGGAGAGAGTGCAACGTTTCATTTCGCTTTTTGGAGTGCGAGAGTGAGAAAAAGCAGAGTGCCTGTTTGCAAGGCTAGGAAAGAGCAGAGACCGAGTCTTGCTGTTTATCTGCAATGTCTGCCAGGGCAAGTGAGGACCAGCAAGACAATTCCTGCCTAGCGCCTTCCTTGAAGGAGAGAGAGTGCAACATTTCATTTTAGCATTTTGGCGCTCACGAGGGAGACAAACTGCTTTGGCTGTTTGCAAGGCTAGGAAAGAGCAGAGCCCCAGTCTTGCTGTTCATCTGCAATGACTGCAAGGGCAAGTGAGGACCAGCAAGACAATTCCTGCCTAGCACCTTCCTTGGAGGAGAGAGAGTGCAACGTTTCATTTTAGCATTTTGGCGCTCACGAGCGAGACAAACTGCTTTGGCTGTTTGCAAGGCTAGGAAAGAGCAGAGCCCGAGTCTTGCTGTTTATCTGCAATGACTGCCAGGGCAAGTGAGGACCAGCAAGACAATTCCTGCCTAGCACCTTCCTTGGAGGAGAGAGAGTGCAACGTTTCATTTTAGCATTTTGGCGCTCACGAGCGAGACAAACTGCTTTGGCTGTTTGCAAGGCTAGGAAAGAGCAGAGCCCCAGTCTTGCTGTTTATCTGCAATGACTGCCAGGGCAAGTGAGGACCAGCAAGACAATTCCTGCCTAGCACCTTCCTTGGAGGAGAGAGAGTGCAACATTTCATTTTAGCATTTTGGCGCTCACGAGCGAGACAAACTGCTTTAGCTTTTTGCAAGGCTAGGAAAGAGCAGAGCCCCAGTCTTGCTGTTTATCTGCAATGACTGCCAGGGCAAGTGAGGACCAGCAAGACAATTCCTGCCTAGCACCTTCCTTGGAGGAGAGAGAGTGCAAGGTTTCATTTTGCTATTTGGAGTGCGTGAGTGAGAAAAAGCAGAGTGCCTGTTTGCAAGGCTAGGAAAGAGCAGAGCCCCAGTCTTGCTCTTTATCTGCAATGACTGCCAGGGCAAGTGTGGACCAGCAAGACAATTCCTGCCTAGCACCTTCCTTGGAGGAGAGAGAGTGCAACGTTTCATTTTAGCATTTAAGCGCTCACGAGCGAGACAAACTGCTTTGGGTGTTTGCAAGGCTAGGAAAGAGCAGAGCCCGAGTCTTGCTGTTTATCTGCAATGACTGCCAGGGCAAGTGAGGACCAGCAAGACAATTCCTGCCTAGCACCTTCCTTGGAGGAGAGAGAGTGCAACGTTTCATTTTAGCATTTTGGCGCTCACGAGCGAGACAATCTGCTTTGGCTGTTTGCAAGGCTAGGAAAGAGCAGAGCCCCAGTCTTGCTCTTTATCTGCAATGACTGCCAGGGCAAGTGAGGACCAGCAAGACAATTCCTGCCTAGCACCTTCCTTGGAGGAGAGAGAGTGCAACGTTTCATTTTGCTATTTGGAGTGCGTGAGTGAGAAAAAGCAGACTGCCTGTTTGCAAGGCTAGGAAAGAGCAGAGCTTGAGTCTTGCTCTTTATCTGCAATGACTGCCAGGGCAAGTGTGGACCAGCAAGACAATTCCTGCCTAGCACCTTCCTTGGAGGAGAGAGTGCAACGTTTCATTTCGCTTTTTGGAGTGCGAGAGTGAGAAAAAGCAGAGTGCCTGTTTGCAAGGCTAGGAAAGAGCAGAGACCGAGTCTTGCTGTTTATCTGCAATGTCTGCCAGGGCAAGTGAGGACCAGCAAGACAATTCCTGCCTAGCGCCTTCCTTGAAGGAGAGAGAGTGCAACATTTCATTTTAGCATTTTGGCGCTCACGAGGGAGACAAACTGCTTTGGCTGTTTGCAAGGCTAGGAAAGAGCAGAGCCCCAGTCTTGCTGTTCATCTGCAATGACTGCAAGGGCAAGTGAGGACCAGCAAGACAATTCCTGCCTAGCACCTTCCTTGGAGGAGAGAGAGTGCAACGTTTCATTTTAGCATTTTGGCGCTCACGAGCGAGACAAACTGCTTTGGCTGTTTGCAAGGCTAGGAAAGAGCAGAGCCCCAGTCTTGCTCTTTATCTGCAATGACTGCCAGGGCAAGTGAGGACCAGCAAGACAATTCCTGCCTAGCACCTTCCTTGGAGGAGAGAGAGTGCAACGTTTCATTTTAGCATTTTGGCGCTCACGAGCGAGACAAACTGCTTTGGCTGTTTGCAAGGCTAGGAAAGAGCAGAGCCCCAGTCTTGCTGTTTATCTGCAATGACTGCCAGGGCAAGTGAGGACCAGCAAGGCAATTCCTGCCTAGCACCTTCCTTGGAGGAGAGAGAGTGCAACGTTTCATTTTAGCATTTTGGCGCTCACGAGGGAGACAAACCGCTTTGGCTGTTTGCAAGGCTAGGAAAGAGCAGAGACCCAGTCTTGCTGTTTATCTGCAATGACTGCCAGGGCAAGTGTGGACCAGCAAGACAATTCCTGCCTAGCACCTTCCTTGGAGGAGAGAGAGTGCAACGTTTCATTTTAGCGTTTTGGCGGTCACGCGAGAGACAAACTGCTTTGGCTGTTTGTAAGGCTAGGAAAGAGCAGAGCCCGAGTCTTGCTGTTTATCTGCAATGACTGCCAGGGCAAGTGAGGACCAGCAAGACAATTCCTGCCTAGCACCTTCCTTGGAGGAGAGAGAGTGCAACATTTCATTTTAGCATTTTGGCGCTCACGAGCGAGACAAACTTCTTTGGCTGTTTGCAAGGCTAGGAAAGAGCAGAGCCCCAGTCTTGCTGTTTATCTGCAATGACTGCCAGGGCAAGTGACGACCAGCAAGAGAATTCCTGCCTAGCACCTTCCTTGGAGGAGAGAGAGTGCAAGGTTTCATTTTGCTATTTGGAGTGCGTGAGTGAGAAAAAGCAGAGTGCCTGTTTGCAAGGCTAGGAAAGAGCAGAGCCCCAGTCTTGCTCTTTATCTGCAATGACTGCCAGGGCAAGTGTGGACCAGCAAGACAATTCCTGCCTAGCACCTTCCTTGGAGGAGAGAGAGTGCAACGTTTCATTTTAGCGTTTTGGCGCTCACGAGCGAGACAAACTGCTTTGGCTGTTTGCAAGGCTAGGAAAGAGCAGAGCCCCAGTCTTGCTCTTTATCTGCAATGACTACCAGGGCAAGTGTGGACCAGCAAGACAATTCCTGCCTAGCACCTTCCTTGGAGGAGAGAGAGTGCAACGTTTCATTTTAGCGTTTTGGCGCTCACGCGCGAGACAAACTGCTTTGGCTGTTTGCAAGGCTAGGAAAGAGCAGAGCCCCAGTCTTGCTGTTTATCTGCAATGACTGCCAGGGCAAGTGAGGACCAGCAAGACAATTCCTGCTAGCACCTTCCTTGGAGGAGAGAGAGTGCAACGTTTCATTTTGCTATTTGGAGTGCGTGAGTGAGAAAAAGCAGAGTGCCTGTTTGCAAGGCTAGGAAAGAGCAGAGCCCCAGTCTTGCTCTTTATCTGCAATGACTGCCAGGGCAAGTGTGGACCAGCAAGACAATTCCTGCCTAGCACCTTCCTTGGAGGAGAGAGAGTGCAACGTTTCATTTTAGCATTTTGGCGCTCACGAGCGAGACAAACTGCTTTGGCTGTTTGCAAGGCTAGGAAAGAGCAGAGCCCGAGTCTTGCTGTTTATCTGCAATGACTGCCAGGGCAAGTGAGGACCAGCAAGACAATTCCTGCCTAGCACCTGCCTTGGAGGAGAGAGTGTGCAACGTTTCATTTTGCTTTTTGGCTTGCGAGAGTGAGAAAAAGCAGAGTGCCTGTTTGCAGGGCTAGGAAAGAGCAGAGCCCCAGTCTTGCTGTCTATCTGCAATGACTGCCAGGGCAAGTGAGGACCAGCAAGACAATTCCTGCCTAGCACCTTCCTTGGAGGAGAGAGAGTGCAACGTTTCATTTTAGCATTTTGGCGCTCACGAGCGAGACAAACTGCTTTGGCTGTTTGCAAGGCTAGAAAGAGCAGAGCCCGAGTCTTGCTGTTTATCTGCAATGACTGCCAGGGCAAGTGAGGACCAGCAAGACAATTCCTGCCTAGCACCTTCCTTGGAGGAGAGAGAGTGCAACGTTTCATTTTAGCATTTTGGCGCTCACGAGCGAGACAATCTGCTTTGGCTGTTTGCAAGGCTAGGAAAGAGCAGAGCCCCAGTCTTGCTCTTTATCTGCAATGACTGCCAGGGTAAGTGAGGACCAGCAAGACAATTCCTGCCTAGCACCTTCCTTGGAGGAGAGAGAGTGCAACGTTTCATTTTGCTATTTGGAGTGCGTGAGTGAGAAAAAGCAGACTGCCTGTTTGCAAGGCTAGGAAAGAGCAGAGCTTGAGTCTTGCTCTTTATCTGCAATGACTGCCAGGGCAAGTGTGGACCAGCAAGACAATTCCTGCCTAGCACCTTCCTTGGAGGAGAGAGTGCAACGTTTCATTTCGCTTTTTGGAGTGCGAGAGTGAGAAAAAGCAGAGTGCCTGTTTGCAAGGCTAGGAAAGAGCAGAGACCGAGTCTTGCTGTTTATCTGCAATGTCTGCCAGGGCAAGTGAGGACCAGCAAGACAATTCCTGCCTAGCGCCTTCCTT
>NW_028113847.1:80000-99519 GCF_964289735.1 Phaethon aethereus | reverse complement strand
GTGTGCTGGAGTGGATGGCAGGAGGCAACATAATGATGAAGGAGGTTCTCACAACGAGAGCAAAAGCTGCAGTCCCCAAGACCAGACAGAAAACGGCCTTGGGCTGTGCAGCGCTGGCAGGAGACGGGTTTGCTGTCCCAGGTGACTCTTGCAGCAATGCGTGGGGCCTGTGACAGAGGTGAAGCCGATCTCCAAGAAGGACAAGCTGCTGCTGAGAAAGTCCCCGGGGGAGGACAGCCTGTCATCCAGCCACACTGTGGACATCATGCTGGGGGCTGACTGGCTAGATAGCAGCTCTGCAGAGAAGTACCTTAGGGTCCTGGAGGGCAAGCAGCTGAGCATGAGCCAGCCATGCAGCCTCGCAGCAAAGGCCAGCAGCCTCCTGGGCTGCATTAGGAAAAGCATTGCCGGCAGATGGAGGGAAGTTAACCTTCTCCTCCACTGAGCACCGGTGGGCCACATCTGGAGTGCTGTGTCCAGTGCTGGGCTCCCCAGTGCAAGAAAGTTGTTGACCTGCTAAAGCAAGGCTATCAAAGGGCCACAAAGCTGATTTAAGGGACCGCAGCATCTTCCATAGGACGGAAGGCTGAGAGGTCTGGGACCGTTAAGCCTGGAGAAAAAATTGCTCAGGAGTGTGGAGTAATAGGGCACGGACTGTGGCAGGGCTTCAGGCCAAAGACCTTTATTGTTAGCGTAGCGTGCTTTTTACACAAATACAGCCCGTTCACGCACCTAAAAGTGCTACCCGGTTGGCTATTGCTTTAAGTCCACGCGACTCTCACAGAGGCAGGATTGGTCACCTCTGTATGTCCACGCGCTCCTTTGCTTCTTCTTAGTTGTTTACCACAGCTCCTTCTCTTCAAGGTTGAGCCCTGCAGGTGTCCGGCTGTTTACCAGCTTCTCAATGCCACAGCTCCTTCTCCTTAAGGTCGAGCCATGCAGGGTGATCCCAATATCACCCCCTTTTTGTTTATCTATAAACAAAACCTGATGGTTCATTCGCAACCCGAGGACTGTGAGGAAGATGAACCATCTGTACACTCTTCTATCGTCCTGCACCACGAACTCAGCCCAGCAGTCGGTAGGTGCCAGCTTTACGTGGGCGTCCCCACGGAGGCAACGGTGGCCTTGCCGTACACCGGCCCACTGCCCTTTGGGAAATCCCGGTATTTATACATTTGCAGAGGAACGAGTTTCGACACACGTGGCCAGCGAGTGTCAGAACACGCCTTGGTTGCCACCTTTCAACACAGAGAGCCTATGGCATACGCGCCCGCTGGCCAGACGTGCTGCACGTGCCCCAGCCACCCTGTCTGTTGGTTCGTAGGCTTTGTTCACGCGGCATATTACCATAATCCAGCAGTCACATATCAACCATGCTCAAGCCAATAGCAGAATGTTACAAGGCAAACAAAATTGTGAATTGTGCTTTATATTCCTCCGTTACTGCATGCCTTCCCCATCCTCCCCTAACCTTGATCAACTTTCTTATCTCTTGGGCTGTTTTCTCTCACCCAGCATAGTATCTGTTTCTTACCCAGCCATCCATTTTCTGATATTCTAACTGCAGTTTTCTCACAGGCCAAAATTCCATCTGTTAACCCCTCCGTATGTATACGATAATTGGCGATAATTTCCATTTCTGCCGACAAGCTAACTATTGCTTTTTCTAGCTGAGATAAACGTCTGAGTCCCAAACAGGATTCCAGTTGAAGTTTACAATGTATTACATTATATACATTAACCACTCTGCTAGACTTAGGCTTGCGGTCATACAAGGATACGTAGGACAGAAGGTTACACTTCATCACACGAATCAGATGAACATATTTCACATAGCTGTACTACTCCTCGTGATGGGAAAAGCGCCCGTACAAAGCTATGATAACCTTTATTATATCTCACCAAGGGATTTGTAGTTATAGAGTGCTTTGCCCTAAAAGCTTTCCATGTTCCTCTAATGATACCGCTAATTTCAGTCTGATTAATTATCTGTGTTATAAATGATTTAGTCCCAAACAGGATTCCAATTCAAATGTACAATTTATTAAGAGAATAGAGGCAAGCAAACAGCGCTGGGTGCGCCGGGAGTCTCCGCTCCAGCAAGACGCACGCAGTACAGTTCCTGTTCCTGGTTTATATCCTGTCCGTTAATACATATTCATGAACAGGCGTGTCTTCTTTGGCACATGCCCTCTTCTCCTTCTAGGATCTTCTCGAATCTTCCTCAGCGTGATCCTGTTCGCTAATACATTTTCATGAATAGGCGTGTCTGCTAATACATGTTAATGAACAGGCGTGTCTTCTTCAGCGCATGCCCTCTTCTTCTGCTAGAGTCTTCTCGAATCTCCCTCGGCGTGCCCCCAGGATGACCCCAAACCGTATGCATGCACTTTCTTTACACAATACTATGCGGTCAGTGGTCAAACTGGTTTGAGCTGATATACCAGCCAAGTAGTTTAACTTTCTCCTGTAAAATACCCCTTTTTATGGTGCAGGAGAAATCCATAAAAGTCCAGAAGGTTACACTTCATCACACGAATCAGATGAACATATTTCACAATCCCCCATCTTTTTCTTTATAGTATTGATTCGTGTTTTCGTTTCCAACTGAGTACTGCAGATATCTGCATTCCTTGTATAACCGAGTAGATTAATCTAGTAACAATTCCCCACATATCCCCAATACAACTATCCCGATTTTAGTAAGCCAATCACCACCCATAAAATCTCCCCAAAATCCTCCTAGATTGATTCCATTCCAAGTTTATCTCTCAGGAGGCCATTCGTTATACACCTGGACTCCTAGTCGCTCTCCCTAATTTATGGGTAACAGGAAAAAACTAGGTTTTATTGTTGATTACACGTACGGGCTGTACAATTAGAAAAGGTCCTCAGTTTTCCATTTTTCTGGGGTAAACCCCAGCTGGACTTGTTCCAATATTGACTACAGTTATTTGCCGTAGTCAGAGTCAAGGAACTCACCCCAAGTAGAACTAGAAGAGGTCCGGTCAGGGCCATAGTGGTCGGCGGTCACAGCCCAAAGGGGTTGCAGCCCTTGGCAGACCCTTTTTAAGCCGCAACACCAGTTCCCCTCCGGTCTTGCCCTCTTCCTTCCTTTAAGGGGGTGCTTTCTTAGTACCCAAATTAATTGAGCACTGCTTGTGAAGGCCAGAGCTTTGCTAGATCAGTGGTTTGTCCAGACCTGAGCACTTGCCCGAGCCTGGCGATCCTCTTTATTTGCAAGGCTTTATGGCTACAGAAAACTGCCAGTTAGCCTGCAGTTCTTACAAATAAACACCACCTTCTACACCAAGGACAAATTCTAGTTCCAGCTCCTTTTTCCTGTTCTTCTTTTGCCAACAACTCCTTCCGATGATACTCGTTTGGAGTACCCATTGTTGTTTCCTATTACCCTTTCCCATTGTTTTCCAAACTTGGGGATTACTTATATTGCTCTCCATAGCTTCCCATGGCCATCGTTCACCTCGATTTGTTCCACCACAAACGTAACAATTAGTTATATTCAATGACTTAGCAATGTTTTCAGCAAGATTTACAAGTAGATTTTTAGCAACTGTGGGAATTTCATGTTTCACTCCTGTTTCTATTACAGGAGTAGCCGCAATAAAATTCCCACAGCAATTTAGTCAGATGTGACCTTCCACTCCTTCCCTGGACCTTTCACTCGCGACACATGTGTCCATCCTTTTTCAGCAGTTCTCACAGCTGTTTCTGTAGTGAATAAAACAAGGAAAGGTCCTTCCCAGAGGGGAGATAGGTTTCCTTCTTTCCATGTTTTTATCAGAATTTTATCTCCTGGTTCTAACTGATGAATTGCAAATCCTAAAGGTGGTGTTTGGGCCACCATCCCAATCTCTCTTCATTCTTTTAATCTTTTTCCAATGGTAATTATATCTTGTTGGATACTATGATCCTCAATTACATTGTTCCCCAGAGGCATTCCTTGAAAATAAGGCATGCCATAGAACATTTCATATGGCGATATTCCAGTCTCACTGTATGTTTTCGTTAAGTGCCAATGGTAAACGTTTCGTCCAGGGCATTTGTGTCTCAATCATTAATTTAGCCAATTGTTGTTTTATTGTTTGATTCATTCTTTCTACCTTCCCTGAGCTTTGTGGGTGCCACAGAGTGTGGTATTCCCACTGAATACCTAATGATTGACATAATAGTTTTATTATTTTAGAAGTAATGTGTGTGCCCTGGTCAGAATCAATGTACTGGATTATCCCATATCTAGGTATCAAATGTTCTAATAAAATTTTTACCACCATCTGTGCCGTAGCTCGTGCTACAGGGTACGCTTCTACCCACTGTGTTAAATGATCTACTATTACCAATAAATATTTTATCCTCCCTACCTTAGGCAATTCAGTGAAATCGACTTGTACTTTCTCAAAAGGTCTGTAAGCTGTTTTTCTCCCTCCCGTGGCTGCTTGTCGAAACACTGTCTTATTTACCTTTTGACAAATTAAGCAACCTTGTGTAATTTGCTTTGCTATTTCAAAAATTCCAATACAACCAAATTGTTTAAGAAAATGATCACTTAACGCTTTTGTACCCCAATGTGTTTGTGCATGCAAACGTTCTAATAATCGCCTGGTGTAGGCTTTTGGCAGCATTTCTCGCCCATCGGGCAGTGCCCATTTTCCTTGTTCTAATTTAGCTCCTATTTTCTTCAATTTTGTTTGTCCTTCTGGGGTAAACTCCTTCTCTCTTTCCTCTCGTCCTTCTTTGCTGGTGTCCTCCTTTGTTTGTATGACATTAATTTTGGCAACTTTAGTCCTCAAGGCTGCTTCCTGGGCCTCTTTAGCTGCTAAGTTATTTCCTCTAGTTCGGTAATCACCAAAAGTCCCTTTTGGTGTCCCCTCACATGTACCACTGCTATCTCCTTTGGTTCTCTTAACGCCTTTAAAATTTTTACTATTAATTCTTGATGTATTAAATTCCTCCCGTGAGTATTAATCCAACCTCTTTCTTCCCAAATTTTTCCAAAAGTGTGGACCACCCCATATGCGTATTTAGAATCTGTAAATACAGTCCCGCTTCTTCCTTTTAATAATTCCAGGGCCCTACATAGGGCATACAGCTCACAAGCCTGAGCTGACCATGATGGACTAAGAGGTCCTGATTCCACAATTTCTAAGTCCT
This sequence comes from Phaethon aethereus, assembly GCF_964289735.1. Lineage (NCBI taxonomy): Eukaryota > Metazoa > Chordata > Aves > Phaethontiformes > Phaethontidae > Phaethon > Phaethon aethereus. The sequence continues at coordinate 94,344 of NW_028113847.1, read as the reverse complement.
TATTAATTATTGCATATCCCGATTTTCTCTTCCCTTCTACCACTCGGGAGGAGCCATCTATAAACAGCGCTTCTCCATTTTTCAACTCAGCATCTCTTAGATCTGGTCTCACCTTAGTCTGGGTCTCAATTACCTCTAAACAGTTATGTTGTAATTCCTCTGATGGTTCTCCAAACAAAAATTGTGCTGGACTCTGAGCAGAAGTCACCCTCAGTTCTAAGTCAGGGGAGTCTATTAGTATTGCTTCATACTTTAGGGTCCGGCTGTCCGTTAACCATTTTTCCGCTTCTTGTTGTAAAACATTTCTGACATTGTGTGGGGTATACACTTTTAAAGGAGCACTAAAGGTAATCTTCCTAACTTCCTCTATTAATAATGCTGTAGCAACCAAAGCTTGGAGACAAGCAGGCCATGCTCTGCTTACTGGATCAAGTAACTTAGAACAATGCCCCATGGGTTTTTTGGATTCCTGCCCAGTCTTGAGTAAGAACTCCATATGCTGTCTGGCTTGATGTATTCACAAAGAGATAGAAAGGTTTTTCTAGATCTGGGAGGCTCAATACAGGTGCTTGTATTAATGCCCTTTTTACTTCCTCAAATCTCTGATCATCTTCAATAAACCACTTAAGTTGGTTATTAGTTAATTTTTCATATAAGAATTTTACTTTATCACTATAATTTTCAAGCCATGGTCTACAATATCCTACTAATCCCAGTATTTGCCTAATTTCCGTTTTAGTCTGTGGGGGTCTTAAGGATAGAATCCCAGATACCCTATCAGGATCTAACTTCTTCCTTCCCTTACTCAGCCAATGTACTAAATATTTTACTTCTTGTTCTACAAACTGTAGCTTTGATCGGGACACCTTTAATCCCTTTTCCCCTTGAAAATTTAACAATTTAATGGTGGCTTTTCGGATCCCCTCTTCAGTTTCTCCTGCTACTAATGAATCGTCCACATATTGCAATAATTTTACCTCCTTAGGTATTGTGAAATCTTGTAGAATTGTTTCTAAAGTTTGTCCAAATAGATTTGGTGACTCCGTAAACCCTTGTGGTAACACAGTCCATCTTAATTGTTGTTTTTGTCCTGTTTCGGGGTCCTCCCACTCAAAGGCAAAATAATCTCTGGATGCCTCATCCAGAGGACAGGCCCAAAAAGCATCTTTCAAATCTATTACACTATACCAAGTATGTTTGGGAGATATATGACTCAATAAAGTATAAGGATTTGCCACCACAGGGAATTTAGTGATTGTTCGCTGATTTACAGCTCTTAAGTCCTGCACCATCCTGTATGACCCATCCGGCTTTTTTACGGGAAGAATGGGCGTGTTACGAGGTGACATACATGGTTCTAGGGTTCCTTTTACCAAAAGTCTGTCAACTACAGGTTTTAATCCTTTTCGACCCTCCATAGGTATAGGGTATAGCTTGATTCTAATTGGGCGGTGCGGATCTATTATTTGAATGCTTATGGGGTCCATTTTGTCTTTCCAGTTTCCCCTTCCTTATACCACACTGAGGGGTTAATAGCTTCTTCATCCTCTTGTGTTAAAGTGTATAATTTAATCTGCAATTTGTCCCCTTGACTCTGAATGCTCAAGTTTAACTTCAAAATCAAATCCCTTCCTAATAAATTGTATTCCGCTTCAGGGAGCAAAAGTAAATCATTAAGACAAATTTTCTTTTCTGTTTCTACTTCTACATCTTTCAATATATTTACTTTAAAAGGCTCTCCTTTTGCTCCTGCTACTGACACGTAACTCTTCCCTTTTTCTATTCCTTTTGGAAGTTTTTGAATGGTTGACTTTTCGGCCCCTGTATCCACTAAAAATAAAACTTCCTCTTTATGGGGACCAATCAATAATTTTATCAAGGGCTCTGTTGATGTTGAAGTCCCCAGAAGATAGAGCCCCCAACACCCCTAATCTTCTTTGAACATCTTCTCATCTTGTTCCCGCTGACGGCAGTTCTTCTGAACATGTCCCCTCTTGTTACAGTAGTAACAGACGGGAATTGTAAATCTTCCTCGATAAGGCTGTCCCCAGGGTGTCTGCTCTATTCTTTTTTCCCTTTTCTCTCCAGGAGTCGTCTTATTTTTCTGACTTTCCCTTACTGCTGCTACAAAAATTTTTGCTTTTGCTTTTTGTTTTTCTTCGTCCCTCCTAACATAGACTTTCTGGGCTTCTCTAAGTAACTCCTCTAATCCTCTTTCTTGCCAATCCTCCAATTTTTCTAATTTCCTTCTTATATCCCCCCAGGATTTAGCTACAAATTGTGTTCTAAGGAGTGCGGTCCCAGCCACTGTATTCGGATCAATTCCAGAATACATTGGTAGGTTTTTCCTCAACCTCTCCAACCATTCTGTTGGAGATTCGTCTTTCCCTTGTTGTTCATTAAATGCTTTAGTAATGTTTTGCCCTCGGGGAACCGCTTCCCTTATTCCCTGTATGATTAACGTTCTCAAATCCCTCATATTTTGTCTTCCTGGGGGTTGTTGATGATCCCAGTGGGGATCCACATTTGGCCATTTCTGATCTCCCGGGGGTCCTGCCTGACTCTGTCTTTCCCAAATTCTCATTCCAGCTTGTCTAATCATTCCCCTTTCCTCAACAGTGAATAGGATCCCTAAAATGGACTGTATTTCTTCCCAGGTATAAGTATTGGGGCCTAGGAATTGGTCCAATTTTTCAGCTACTCCGAGGGGATCATCTAATAGGGTCCCCATTTCTTTCTGGAAATTTCTCACGTCTGTGGTATTTAACGGGACTGCCACAAACCCCATGCCTCCCTGATTGCCTCCGAGGGGTACTTCTCGTAAGGGATATAGAGAAGCTCCCTCAGATACAGCAGTCCTACTTCTCGTACATGCAGCCGGAGGTCGATCTAATTCCGGTGCTGTTGGTGGTGGAGATAGGGGCAACGGTGGTACAGAGAGAGGTACTACGGCCACCGGAGGGGGAGCCGCCGCCGGAGATGGATTATTAGAACATGGAGGCGGTAGGTTATCCAGTGGCTCCCATTTATCATCTTTTTCCTTTTCACTTTTCCCCTCTTCTTCTTCCTCAAACTTTTCATCTGTTTTTAATGTAAGTATTGAGGCTGGAAAAGAACGTAAAGTTCTGTCCCATAATCCTGCATAATCACTTTCCTCCTGACTAAAAGGTTCCTTTGAATTAACATATATATTTAAGGCCTGGCAGACCCAGTCTTCAAAAGATCCAAAAGTGGGCCAAAAGACATGTGGTCTCAAACGTTCTTTTGGCCATTCTACCATACAATATTGAACTAATTTTAATTTACTTTTTCCTTTTCTGGGGCCCCTATCATTCCAATTTTCAATCATTATTCCTAATGGACTCTCCGGAGGTATTTCTAGTAATTCGCTCCCTTTCTTCTGGTCCTGGGGTCTCGATTTCGTCTGACCCATCTAGGAATTTTTACTGTGGCAATTCCTACAGCCCTTGGCTACCAGTAAGAGTGTCTTGCAGGGGGTTTAGGACCTATCACCCACCCACGAATCCTATAAGAATCGCTTCGGTCCTTCACCGGCCAAGTCCCTCGCGGGAGATTGGAACCGCGGTTAGAAGGCCTCCACAATCGCTTCAGAACTAGCTTCCGTCTCAGTCACACTCTTACACACACAGGCAACCGAATCCTACCCAACTGAACGGTATACACCTTAAATACTTACGACTCCGTCGTCTTCGTTCGGATCTTCGCGCGCAGAATTACGGGCAAAATAAACTGCTGCAGCCGGCAAGGGAGCTCATAAAAAATCAAATTCTTTGCTTGCCCCTATTCGGGTTCAGGATGGTGTTAGTCCCGACCCGACCCGATCAGGAGCCACCAAAAGGTGGGGCGCCCCTCCTAGATCAAGTCAGAATTCAGGAACCAAGACCATCCCGGACGAGCCCCCAATTGTTATAAATGATTTCGTCCCAAACACGATTCCAATTCAAATTTACAATTTATTAAGCGAATAGAGGCAAGCAAACAGCGCTGGGTGTGCCGGGAGTCTCCGCTCCACCAAGACGCACGCGGTTCAGTTCCTGTTCCTGGTTTATATCCTGTCCGTTAATATATATTCATGAATAGGCGTGTCTTCTTTGGCACATGCCCTCTTCTCCTTCTAGAATCTTCTCGAATCTTCCTCAGCGTGATCCTGTTCGCCAATACATATTCATGAATAGGCGTGTCTTCTTCAGCGCATGCCCTCTTCTCCTTCTAGAGTCTTCTCGAATCTCCCTCGGCGTGCCCCCAGGATGACCCCAAACCTTATGCATGCACTTTCTTTACACAATAGTATGCGGTCAGTGGTCAAACTGGTTTGAGCTGATATACCAGCAAAATAGTTTAACTTTCTCCTGTAAAACACCCCTTTTTATGGTGCAGGAGAAATCCATGAAAGTCCAGAAGGTTACACTTCATCACACGAATCAGATAAACATATTTCACAAACCCATTCGGCGTCCGTATTTATCTAGGTCTTGTATAAAGCTACTCCAAGTGGGTATGTTAGTAATTTGACCCTGGTTCTTTCGACTGCGACCAGCGTCGTTTATAGTGGTTTGTATACGATCCTGGGTGTTTGTTACATACATCTTGAGACAATCAGAGCGACCATGAATGAGGGGGTTTAATTGTGCCGGGTCGACTGGGGCTAGCATCGGTGGGTTTAAAAGCTGATTCCTGTCGTACGTCGCTTGGATGCAGGCTGCTTTCTGTACTGCCTCGGCTGGATCAGAACAGCCTTTAATTTCTTTTAATTTCTGTTGGCTCTCCCCTCAGCTGGGGATCTATGCTGCCTGCCCAAAATGCAACCTGTGAGGTCAAAGAATAACTATGCTCCCCTGGGTTGGTGGTTAAAAACACTCCTGGTCCCCAAAAGCCTCCTGCTGCTTCCTCGCTCGACATAATCCGGTCTCCTCCCTCAAGGGAAACTCGCCACAAATACTCAACCTCTGACTCTCCTGGTCGCCTTGAGAATTTTCCCTGTATTTTTATCAACTCTGCTGGTGACCACGGAATCGTGCGCACGGTAGTGCGGACCTCATCATCGTCATTAACGACAGTCTCAGTTTTAATCGAGGGTTGTAAGGGGAGCAGTTGAGAGTCAGAATTAGAGGTTTCTCCAGTCTCCTTGTCATTGTTACAAAACTCCACAAATCTGCTTCCCGTTTCAGTGTCCAATTTACGTATTAACCTGCAAATCTGTGTGACTGGAGCACAAGATGGTATTTTATCTAACAGCTGACACACCTTGTCTAACAGCTGATTAAGATTTCTATTTTGGCACACAACACTTTCACGTTCCTTTATAAGCTTACTCTTTTCCTTCACAAGCTTGTCGTTTTCACTCACAACTCGGAGTCCTAATTTTTCTCCTGTCTCCCTTTCAAAAGCTAATGATGATTTTAACACTTCATTTTCTGATTTCAAAGCTTTGTATTCCGCATTGGAAACCAGTGTGGGAGCAGGGGCTTCCTTAGCTTCTCGTTGCGCGCAAGATAAACAAGTTCCTAAGACCGCACCGGTAACCCTTCTGGTTTTTTTTCACTCTATCCTTTTGTGCAGCGTGACACTGCTCAGCACGCTCTATCGCTTCCTTTCCATCCTTCCAAAATTGTTGAGCCCACTCCTTCCCAGCCTGGGAAGGGGCAAGGTCATATTTTTGCAGCAGTTTATCCATGGCAATCCTGCCGACTACGCCAATTTTTTTTCTGTTGCGGTAAGAGGCAGAGCAATTTGGCAGAAACTAAACCCCCTTGCTTTCCAGTCGATCCTCAGATATCAGAGGGACTGGGGGCGGCTGAGCTTGGGTTCTGAATGATGCCCAAAGTTAGCGTGAGTAGTCCGGTCGCGCCCAACACCTTCGTGGGACTATCACGGGTCCGGACGCACTACTAACATCACACTACCTGCTCAGCCGGGCACCTCCTGGACTAACACGGCCGCACTCAAAGGTACGGTCGCGTTCAGGGGGACACGCACACGCGGCCGAGTCAATCGATAGTGCGATTTATTGAAGCAACAGATACGCAGGTTCTTTGGGTTGCCGGTGATAAATTCACTGTCTGCAAAGCACGTGCAAATACCAAAAGTATGAGTGACGCTACTTGGCTATAAACGCGTTGAAAGATATAAAGTGACTCTATAGAGATTTCTAAGTTTCCCGGGGAGGCACTTGGTATGACCAAGTGTTCGAATCTTACCCAGCGGCGTCCCGATGGGGGGGGAGGGGGTAGAGAGGCTCAGCCCATCGACTGATCCCAGAAGTTAGAATAGTACACGACGATGGTATCTTCCCTGACATCCGGCCCTTAAAACACTATTTTATAGTATTTTACTTTGCAGGTGGAGCTTGAGTGACTCTACTCATACATACCTTTCTCGGGATTGGTGCAGAATTCTCTCGCTTCGAGAGAAAAATTGGAAAAATTAGGAACTAGGAAAAATTGAGTGCGCACGCTCATTGAGGAGGGGGTCGCACCTTGGGAGGGCGGTAACTTTTGAGAGGGGTGTGCGTTTTAGTATTATAATGATATTATAATTAGCAAAGTTCACTCTAAGTACAGCACTTCATCAAAGTTGACAGGTCCTCGGCCCAGGACATCGCGAGCGCAGCTTATCGGTGTACATACCGTGCATCCCTAAACTCCCCCGTTCACAGAGCGTGGCCGCGATGTCTCCACTCCGCTCCACCCTCCATGTAATCCCTCCCAGAGTCAGCATACCAGGTGCCCCCGATGTTGCCAACGTCCAAGGCCGTCCAGGGAGTCTCCACGGCACAGACCCGTTGTACAGGAGTGCTACGTTCCACCTGGTTTCAAGGCTGTTCTTAGAGGGTAAATTTCCAAATTGCCCCTCAGCGATTACTCCGCGGCGGCCCTGGGTCTCCCTCGGAACCCGGCGAAGGGCGGCCGGGCCTCGCCCCGGGACCGGGCGAAGGGCGCCGGGCAAAGGGCCGGAACTGGGCCCGGTGGCCGTGGTCTCCCTCGGAACGGGGCGAAAGGCGGCCGGGCCTGGCGCCGGAACCGTGCCCGCACGCCCGGGCCTACCTCGGAACGGGGCACAGGCCGGGCGGGAACTGGGCGGAGGGCGGCCCGTGGGTCTCCCTCGCAACGGGGCCGAGGGCGGCCGGGCCTACCGCCGAGCAGTACCGATTCCGGCACTAAAGGGGCGGCTGTCGGTCCCGCTCTGACCCTCATGACGCGACGGGGAGCACCTCCCTCGCTCCCTTTTCCCTAATCCGCAAAGAAGTCTCTCACCGAGCCGCTTCCGCCCCCGACGCCGGTGGGAAGCGCCCCTGAGGCGATGCCGATGGGATTGCCCTTTCGTAGGGGGGATGGGCAAGAGAGGGGACCTTGCCGTCGAACCCCGTGACCTCGCGCTTTTTACGACGCTGCCCACAAACCGTGCACCTTTGGCGGCGGTTCTTCGAGCGGCCTCGGCCCCGCTCCTGCGTGAACACCCCGGAGACCGGCAGGGCTGCCGGGCCCTATGGCGGCGCCTGGCCCGGCCCCCTCCCTCCCCGCCCCACCCCCCCCGGGATCCCCGAGGGGTGGGCAAGGCTGCCAGGTCTACCCCGCCCCCCCGCCCCCACCCCCCCCGGGATCCCCGAGGGGTGGGGTGGGCAAGGCTGCCAGGTCTACAGTCTGTTAGTAGTATAGTGATGCCAGCGGCAAGTACTGGGAGTGAGAGTAGAAGTAGGACGGCAGTAATGAGGACAGATCATACGAATAGGGGGGTTTGGTATTGTGAGAGTGCTGGGGGTTTTATGTTGATAGCGGTTGTGATGCAGTTAATTGCCCCTAAGATTGAGGATACACCTGCGAGGTGGAGGGAGAAGATAGCTAGGTCGACTGATGGGCCGGCGTGGGCTAGGTTGCCAGCTAGAGGGGGGTATACGGTCCATCCTGTGCCTGCTCCGGCTTCTACCGTGGAGGAGGCGAGTAGGAGGAGGAAGGAGGGGGGTAATAGTCAGAAGCTTATGTTGTTTATACGGGGGAATGCTATGTCGGGGGCACCGATTATGAGTGGTACCAGTCAGTTTCCGAACCCACCGATCATGATTGGTATTACTATGAAGAAGATTATTACAAAGGCGTGGGCGGTTACAATTACGTTATAGATTTGGTCGTCTCCCAGGAGAGTTCCTGGCTGACCTAATTCGGCACGGATGAGTAAGCTAAGGGCTGTGCCGACTATGCCGGCTCATGCGCCAAAGATTAGGTACAGGGTGCCGGTATCTTTGTGGTTTGCGGAGAATAATCATCGGTTGGTGAAGGTCACGGGTAAGATGGCTGAGTGTCTAAGCGTTAGGCTGTAGTCCTTTTTACAGAGGTTTAATTCCTCTTCTTATCGACTCTGTAGTGAAGTTCATGTTGAGTTGCAAGCTCATTGATGTACGCTAAGAGTGTGCCGGAGTCTGATAAGCAGAAGCCCGTCAGGTTTGGGCGCCTAGCTGTTAACTAGGATTGTTGTAGGATCGAGGCCTGCCTGCTTAGGTAGGTAAGACTCTAGCTTAATTAAAGTCCCTGGGTTGCATTCAGGGGATGTAGGTTAATGTCCTACGGGTCTTAGCAGAAACTAAGAGGGTCTAACTCTTATTTAAGGCTTTGAAGGCCTTCGGTTTGGGGCAGGTTATCCTAAGTTTCTGGGTTTAAAGCGTGGCTAGGATTATAGGGGAGAGTGGCAGGAGGGTGGTTGATATGGAGGCAAGGATGGCGATTAAGGGGCTTGTTGGTTTGTTAAAGTGCCATTGTTTCATGTGGTTGGTGGAGTTTGGGGGTAGTGTGATTGTTGAGTAGTAAGTAAGGCGTAAGTAGAAGAAAAGTCCGAGGAGTGAGAGTATGATGATGATTATGGCGGTTGTCGTTATCTCTTGCTTGGTTAGTTCCTGAGTGATGAGTCATTTTGGTAGGAAGCCTGTTAGTGGGGGTAATCCTGCCAGGGATAGCAGGGTTAGTATTAGGGTTGCATTTAGTGTGGGTGTTTTTGTCCAAGAGGTTATTAATGTGGGTAGTTTTAGGGTATTGGTTGTGTTGAGGGTGAGGAATACAGTGGCGGTTATTAAGGAGTATAGGCAGAAGGTCAGTAGGGGGAGTAGATGAGGATGATGGCTATTCAGCCTAGGTGTGCAATGGACGAGAAGGCTAAGATTTTTCGGATTTGTGTTTGGTTTAGGCCTATTCATCCGCCTAGGGCGGTTGAGGCGATGGCCATGGTGACAAGTAGGGTTGGGTTAAGTGAGTGGGATGTTAGAAGGAAGAGGGTGATTGGGGGGAGTTTTATTACTGTTGATAATAGTAGACCTGTGCTTAAGGATGTGCCTTGGAGGACCTCTGGGAATCAGAAGTGGAAAGGTACTAGTCCTAGTTTTATTGCGATTGCTGCTGTTAGCAGAAGGCAGGATGTTGGGTGGGTTAGTTGGGTAATTTCTCATTGTCCTGTAGATCAGGCATTGGTTATGCTTGAGAAGAGTAGTAATGTTGAGGCGGTTGCTTGTACTAGGAAGTATTTGATTGCAGCTTCTATGGCTCGGGGGTGGTGGGATTTTGAGATGAGGGGGATGATGGCTAAGGTGTTGATTTCTCGTCCAGTTCAAGCTAGGATTCAGTGGTTGCTCGAGATTGCGACTGTTGTTCCTAGGAGGAGGCTTAGAGTGAGGATTAGCTTTGCGTGGGGGTTCATTAGTAGGGGAAGGGGTTGAACCATCATTTTCGGGGTATGGGCCCGATAGCTTTGTTAGCTGACTCTACTAGGAAATAATATAGGGGAAGTATGGGGAGTTTTGATCTCCTTTGTGCAGGTTCGACTCCTGCTTTTCTAAGGTTTGTTTGTTAGGAAATGAGAGGGCTAGTGTACCTCTATGTTCACTTTATCATAGTGACCCTTTAGCGTTCAGGCACATTTCCTTGCATAAGGAGGGAGGCCTGCGTAGCAGATTGGTATGCTGGTGTGTCAGAGGCAAAGGGCTAGGGTTAGTGGTAGGAAGTTTTTTCAAAGGAGGTGCATGAGCTGGTCGTATCGGAACCGAGGGTAGGAGGCCCGAGTTCATAGGAACCCTGAGGATAGAAGTAAAATTTTTGTGGCTAGGGCGATTGGGAATAGCTCTGGGAGGAGGTTTAGTGAGCTTGGGTTTAAAAATAGGATGGTTGTTAGTGCGTTTATTAGTATGATATTGGCGTATTCGGCTAGGAAAAATAGGGCGAATGGCCCTGCAGCGTATTCAACGCTGAAACCTGAGACTAGTTCTGATTCGCCTTCTGTGAGGTCAAAGGGGGCGCGGTTTGTTTCGGCAAGGGTGGAGATATATCATATTATTGCAAGGGGCCAGGAGGAGAAGATAAGGTACAGTGGTTCTTGGGTGGTGGCGAGGGTGTTTAGGGTGTAATTTCCACTTAGCAGGATGACAGATAGGAGGATGATGGCTAGTGTTACTTCGTAGGAGATTGTTTGTGCTACTGCTCGTAGGGCACCGATTAGGGCGTATTTCGAATTTGAGGCCCATCCTGATCATAGGATTGAGTATACGGCCAGGCTTGATATGGCTAGGAGGAAGAGGAGGCCCAGGTTTAGATCAGTAAGAGGAAATGGGATGGGGAGAGGAATTCAGATCGTAAGGGCTAGGAGGAGAGCTAGCACTGGGGTTATGATGAAGAGGAAGGGAGAGGAGGTGGATGGGCGGATTGGTTCTTTGATAAATAGCTTTACACCGTCTGCTACGGGTTGAAGGAGGCCAAAGGGGCCTACGATATTTGGACCTTTTCGGGCCTGTATATAGCTTAGGATTTTTCGTTCTAGAAGCGTTAGGAAGGCCACGGCAATTAGGATTGGGATAATATAGGAGAGGAATATAGTAAAGTGGATTAGGGTCGTGGGTTTAATCATGGGTGGGTAAAGCTAGGGAGAGGATTTGAACCTCTGGGTAAAGGGCTTCAGCCTTTTGCATTTGCCAAGCTCTGCCACACTAGCGGCCCTTGTTTAGGGGTTAATTGGTTGGGGTCCCCTTAGTAGGTTTAGTTGGGTTCATTGTTTTGGGGGGAGGCGTGCTTGTGGTATTGGCCTCACTTTTCCGGTCCTTTCGTACTGGGAAAAGTTAGTCATAGATAGAAACCGACCTGGATTGCTCCGGTCTGAACTCAGATCACGTAGGACTGTTAATCGTTGAACAAACGAACCCTTAATAGCTGCTACACCATTAGGATGTCCTGATCCAACATCGAGGTCGTAAACCTCCTTGTCGATAGGGGCTCTTGAAGGAGATTGCGCTGTTATCCCTGGGGTAGCTTGGTCCATTGGTCAAGTGTATTGGTGTATTGGGTCTGGTTGCTGTTTGCACGTTGAGGGGTTGCTCTTGGTTAAGGGGGTGGTCTTATTTTTGGAGGATTTGTTTTTCTCCAAGGTCGCCCCAACTGAAAAATGTGGGCCAGGTGTTTGGTGATTGTGTGCCTGGTTAGGGGAAGTTGTGGAGGGGGTGGCCGTTGATTTTTAAGTTCCACAGGGTCTTCTCGTCTTATGTGTTCATTCCTGCTTTTGCACGGGAAGATCAATTTCACTGATTATCTGTGAGAGACAGTTAAGACCTCGTTTAGCCGTTCATACAGGTCTCGATTTATGGGACAATTGATTGCGCTACCTTTGCACGGTTAGGATACCGCGGCCGTTAAACATAGGATCACTGGGCAGGCATCACCCTCAATACTTGGGTTGCTGAGGGCTATGTTTTTGGTAAACAGTCGGGCCTTGGGTTTGCCTAGTTCCTTTCACAGATTTTAATCTTTCTTAATGGGCGCTCCTGGGTTGGGTTAACAGGGTTGGTTAATATGCGGTCTTGTGAGGAGGTTGGGGGTATTATTGGGCCTGTTAATAATGTGGTGATGTAAGCTTGCGCCTGAGAGGGATTAATCCCTGGTTACTTATTTTAGCATTAATTCTCCTATTGTCATAGGTTAGCCTGTTGGGAGGGAGGGAGTCGTGTTGTTTTTGGATTTTTTTAGTCGGTGGAGCTTTGACGCATTCTTTGGTGGTGGCTGCTTTAAGGCCCACAGTTTATGGGTGGGAGGGGGTTTATCCGCTGGTGGAGGTTGTATCCTTTTTTAAAGGAGCGGTACCTCCTTTAAATTTCTCTTAATTTGCTTCGTGGGGGTTAGGTAGGTGTCCGTAGAGGAAAATTAAGGGGGAACTCAGATTCGTTTTACAGGCATCACCCAGCTCGGTTGGCTTTTCACCACTACTGACAAGTCATCCCACTCTTTTGCGACAGAGACGGGTTCACTCGGGGCAGTTGCTTGTAAGTAGCTCGCTTGGGTTTCGGGGTGGCAAGCTTAAATTCATTTTGCTTGGTTGTTCTTGCTAGATCATGATGCGAGAGGTACAAGGATTTATCTTTGCTACTTGTTGGTTGGGTTTTCATTATTATTTCATCTTTCCCTTACGGTACAGTTTCTATCGCGCCTGAATGGGTCTTTTCTATCGCCTATACTAAGTTGTGAAAATGCTTTAGTTTAGTTGATGAGGGGGTTTTTGGGGTTGTGCAGGTGGGTGTGTGGTCGGGCTAGAATTTGGCCTCAAGACGATCTGGTTGGATGCGGATATCTTTCAGGTGTAAGCTGAATGCTTTAATATTATAGCTACGTCTCGATATGCTAAGTGCACTTTCCAGTACACTTACCTTCACAGAATCACAGAATCACTAGGTTGGAAAGGACCTTTAAGATCATCAAGTCCTTGTTACGACTTACCTCATCTTTAGCTGGGGGAGGGTATTAGTTATGTGAGTTTGGGGCTTGTGAGGAGGGTGACGGGTGGTATGTACGTGCTCCAGGGCCAGTTTAAAGGGGACTCGATTGTTCCGCTTTACTGCTAAATCCGCCTTCTGGGGGTGATTTCACGCCCCCTTTCGTGGGTACTCTATTTTAGAGAATGTAGCCCATTTCTGCCATCTCGTGGGCTATACCTTGACCTGCCTTATTAGCGGGGTTGGGCTGTTGTGTTCACTGTTGGACTCTGATGAGGTGAACTGACGACGGCGGTATGTAGGCTGCTGTTTGGCAAGAGATGGTGAGCTGTATCGTGGATTATCGATTATAGAACAGGCTCCTCTAGGTGGGTTTGGGGCACCGCCGAGTCCTTAGAGTTTTAAGCGTTTGTGCTCGTAGTTCTCGGGCGGATGCTTTGGTGGGGGAAGCATCGAGATTTATGGCTAGGCATAGTGGGGTATCTAATCCCAGTTTGTATCCTAGCTTTCGTGAGGTTTGGTTGATCAGGTGGGAGTGCCAAGATCGTTTTGAGGTTGGGTTTAAGGACATCTTGAGTTTATGACAGCTTAGTTGTTTTTTAGTCTCGGTTGCTTTGATAGTGCGGCTCCACTCTTTACGCCGGAGTCTGTTAATTTGGGTTTCTTGTGTGACCGCGGTGGCTGGCACAAGATTTACCAACCCTGGGTGGTACCATGACTAAGTCAAGCTTTCGCTTATTGCTTAATGTTAATTACTGCTGAGTACCCGTGGGGGTGTGGCTAAGCAAGGTGTCTTGGGCTACGCGGGGTAGGGTGTGCCTGATACCTGCTCCTTTTATCTTGGTAAGAAGTAGGGGCATTTACACTGGGGTGCGGATACTTGCATGTATATGTCTGGTAGAAACTAACGGTAAGGTTAGGACTAAGTCTTTTGTCCTTGGGGCGGGAGGTGACCATCTTGGCATCTTCAGTGTCATGCTTTGTTGTTAAGCTACAAGGACTGTTTGGGATGACTCAAAAATTTGTTAAGTATGATCGTAATGGATGTAGGAAATTTTGTGTAGAATGGGGTTTGAAATTTGTTTGGTGGATTAGTTTATCTCGATATTCGGGGGAGCGTAGGTGTGGGGGAAAGCAGTTTTTGTACTAACTTTTTTAATGGGATATCGGTGCCGATTGATAGGTAAATTTAACGTATAAGCAAACGATAAACGTATGATTGCGCAAACGTTTGATGAATTTTTAACAGAAAATTCCTAACGTTGTTTAGAAAATTAGAGGAATTGCGAAATGATACGAAAAAAATGAAGCATGTCCATTAAGCATTCACTAAATAGCAGCATAATTCGATGCTTGCGGAGGAAACATAGAAAATGGAATTCAAAGTGCATCAGTGCCAAAATGATACCACTTACCTACCAACCATGACACGGGGGATTCCTGAGGGCCAAATTCCGACCGACGACCATGTGATGTTCAGGTCAGGAGATTGGAATCACCTGCCCCGCACTGGAAGGGTTTATTGAAGACGCCCCCCCAAAAAAAGGAACCAGAGGCGCAAAGGCTACCCGGATGCCGCGATTATAAATAGCCAAC